>NC_022029.1:47845813-47883330 GCF_000317375.1 Microtus ochrogaster
AGACCGGGCTGGTCTCGAACTCACAGAGATCTGCCTGCCTCTGCCTCCCGAGTGCTGGGATTAAAGGCGTGCGCCACCACCGCCTGGCTTGAACCACTTTTCTAATCCAAAGTCCCAAAGATTTCATCATTCATTGAAAAAAAAAACAACCAACCAAACAAACCAAATATGGTCAGGTCCTTCCATATTGCTGGTCCTTCCATTGACCAGCAATTCCTCCACATTTCTGGTACCAGTATCTTCAATGTTAGTTTACTTTTCTGTTGTATAAAACACCATGACCAAGGCAACTGATAGAAGCGATGGTTTATTTGGCTTACAGTTCATCATGGCAAGGGAACATGGCAGCAATCAGGAATCATAGTGTTGGAGCAGAAGCTGGAGACTCACATCTTAAATTGCAAGTAGAAAGCAGAGAGTGAAGTAGGAAAGGCATATGGATTTAGAACCGTCTCAAAGGCCACCCCCAGTGATGTATTTTCTACAGCAGCACCACTTCTCCCAAGCCTCACAGGACAGCACCACCAACTGGAGACCAAATATTCAAATTCCAGAGAATGTATTATTCTTATTCAAATTACCACAGGAAAGAATTCATGTATGACATGGTAAAACTAGTCTGCTATCCAGGACTGGTATTACCCAGGGACCCTAGGGAGAACCTATTATTGCCACTTCTCTAAACCAGTATCATTTGTAACCACATTCTAGATACTTATCCATCTACTCACAGAGAAGTGTAGCTCTCATCTCATTAAAAAAAAAAAAAAGGAAATGAAAACAAAGCACCCTTTTTTCAGTAGCCAAAGACCATTAAGATCCAATTGGTCAAAATTCAGAGAACAACTCTCTATGGGGTTTCCAACAGCAGCTGATATATCCTCAATACAGCCCTTTCATGTACCACTCAGAACACTATGAAGAACACTATGAAGTAGTGGTGAAAAGACTTTAAGAGCTAAAGGACCAGGACATGTGCTCTGCTGCAGGGTAATTTCTTGTATATGTGATAGGTATTCTGCACCCATGAAACCTCAACAATATGGATTCCTAAATAAGACCTGAAAAATGACAATACCAATTGACATGCCACTGTGAATGCAGAAATTTCACAAGGCCCCACCCTTAACCTTAGTGAGGGAGATTCAGTCTTCTCCAGGGACGAGCCTCTAGATAGGTGATCTCCAAAAAAATCAGTAAGCCCTAAACATACACATACAAGCAACACTAAATAGTATATATGTATGTATATATGTGTGTGTATGTGTGTGTGTAACAATTTTATATACATATATATGTATTACACACACACACACACACACACACACACACACACACACACACACACATTGGTTTCTTGAAACAGGGTTTCTCTTTATAGCCCTTGCTGTCCTGGAACTTACTCTGTAGACTAGGCTGGCCTTGAACTCCGTCTGCCTCTGCCTCCCAAGTGCTGGGATTAAAGGAGTGTGCTACCATCACCCAGCTGTAACAATAATAATTAATAATTTAGAAGCCATGAATTTGGGGGACATGGAAGGACTGACAGGGAAGGGAAAAGGAAGAAATTGTGTAAATATAGCACACACACGAATTTCTCAAAGATATTTTAAAAATTGACATTTCAAAAACCAGCTGGTATTCTGATGGGGAGTCTTTTAAAGTAACTTGATCTTTCTTAGTTTTCAATGTCCTATATCCTATGAATTTAGTGTTTTGACTGTTGCATGACATGGGGACTTACTTTCTTTTCTGGTCCTGTCTATTTGGTATTTTGTATGCCTCTTCAACTTTAATAGGCATCTCTTTCTTTAGATGAGGCAAGTTTTGTATAATTTTGTAGAAAATATTTTCTTTGCTTTTGACCTGGATTTTTTCTCCTTCTATACCTATTATTTGTAGGTTCAGTTTTTTTTGTGGTTTTTTGTTTGTTTATTTTTGCTTTTTGAGACAGGATTTCTCTGTAGTTTTTTGGAGCCTGTTCTAGAACTAGCTCTTGTAGACCAGGCTGGCCTCGAACTCCCAGAGATCCGCCTGCCTCTGTCTCCCGAGTTCTGGGATTAGAGGCATGCGCCACCACTGTTCGGCTTCAGTTTTGTTTTTTAGTGTTCGGCTCCTTCATGTCCTGTGCATGGTTTCTTTTTTTTTTTTTCTGTTGGACTTGAGATTTTCTTTGATTGAGTGATCAAATTCCTCTCCTTTGTCTTCAAAGCCTGATATTCTCTTTTCAGTTTGATCCAGTCTATGGATGAGACTCTCCTGAGTTATTTCATTTTGGCTTTCTTCCGAGAGTCTCTTTATTAGGGTCTGTTTTCATATCTTGTATTGTTTTCGTTATTCTATTCACAGTTTTCGGTGTTTATTCTGGTATTTGTTCATATATTCTTTGAGTTCCTTGTTCATATGTATCGTTTCTGTTTTACCTTTTGTTTTCTGTATCATCTGAGTTGCATTTGTTCAGGAACATCACTAAGAGAGGACTGCGTTTTCAGTGATGGTCTATTTATGTGGCTTGTGCTATTGCAATGGGACCTAGATATCTGAAGTTACTTTGTTGGTACTGTTTCTTGGCATGGAAATTGTGTCTGTACTTTGTTGACTTGATGTTTGGATCTCTCTTTCCATTGACCTCAACTTGTCAGATTGTCTTCAGTTGAATAGGGTTTAGGGTTCAGTCTTGGAGCAATTTAGTGTTGATGCCCAAATGGGGTAACAGAAGTAGGTGGGGCTCAGCTCAGACTCGGGGAAGTTTCTAAGCCCTGTAGAAGTCTGGAGGAGGTGCTCAGGATGTGTGGAGAGGAGAGGCCCAGTTTAGAGTTCAGCCGCCATTCAGGCACAGGGTGCCAGACTAGGCCTCAACACTGGATGTGGGACCAGAGCTAGATCTGGTGGATTAAGGAGGATGGGGTGGGGGACTCACTGGGATAGACCCTAGAGGAGAAGGATGAGCAGGACATGGCTGGGTGGAGAGCTTCTTCTGTTTGCTTAACCATAATGCTTGTTCAGTCTTCCTAATGTTGTATGCTTTTCTAATCAGTGGGAGAAATGGTTTTCTAGTTCTTCATTGAAAACATTTTGCTGACACTGTTTTGTTTTCTCCCTCTCTAGGTTTTTAAAGAGGAAAAATACTTGAAAGAGGCCATGGAGTGTAGCGATGTGATTTGGCAGCGAGGTCTGCTCCGGAAAGGCTATGGAATCTGCCATGGAACCTCCGGAAATGGTTATTCCTTTTTGTCCCTTTACCACCTTACGCAGGATAAGAAGTACCTCTATCGAGCCTGCAAGGTGAGGACACATCCCTGCAGCTCCGGAACTTCCCAGGACAGAGTCCAACAGCGCAATTCCTCTTCCCTCCGTGAGCCTGTCCATCCCAATCTGTGGTTGAACCTGTTTCTTCTGTCACATCATTGTCCTTGATCCTCTGTCCCCATCTTTGAGATGAGGGCAGCAAACATAAAGGTTACTCTGAAGACTAGAAGTTCAGGGATCACACTGCCTAGTCAGAGTTACTGTACTGTGTATAAGCATCGTTTATGTGTTTGTTTGAAGAATCTGAGCTAGCACAGAGGGGCTTTGGTTTTGCTGTTCCCAAAGATGACCACGAACTCTGACCTTCCTGCTGCTCCCCCTCCCAGGTTCTAGGTTATAGATCTTTGATATCATACCCAGCTTTTATTTAAGCTTTATTGTCCTAAAGTACATTTATTCTTCAAGCCTCTATTTCTTTATTTGAAAAAAATGAAGAGAAAACAACTTCCTATCTACCCAGGATGTTTCAAGAATTAAATGAGATAGCATGTAGACTGTCTACAATTGTTCCTAGTTAAAGCCTTCGTTAGTGTCACATTCGGCTGCATGACAAACCTACACTCCTCTCCAAGTTTCCGTAGTCCTGCATGCCTTGGCCCTTGCCGGTTTCTCTCCCTTTTCTCATCATATGCCCCTTTCAGACATACTGCCTCACTGCACCTCCCTCTCAATGTAACGGACTCTAAGCTGTTATTACCTGTTTCCGTCACCAAAAATGTACTTCCCTCTGCAGTTTACAGAGCAACTCTTTGCCACTCCAGGGTTAGTTTAACTGTGACATTCTTCAGGATCTTTAAGACTGCCACATGGAAGAATCTTCCAGTTATTTATTGAGTGTATTGCTTATTGCTTGGCTCAAACTGGTGAAATGTAAGCTCCACGGTCGTCCTTGTCTAGGTTACTCTTCTGTAATATTTACAACAGTAGCACATGGCCCTAAATAGAAACAAATATGGCTTCAGTATATTTTCATGAGTGGCAAGAAGCTAGACTTGGTAAATGCTTGCTTGTATTTTTATTACTATGCATGTTTCACATGGTGCAATTATGTACAGACACTGAACAATAGAAGAAAATACACCAAAATGTTTGCAGTGGACATTGACAGATAGAGGCATTATGGATAACATATTTGTATACCATCTGGACAGTGACCACCTGTGTTTTAGGGTGTTTTTGTTAGTTTGTTTTTATCAACTCAAATAAAATGGCTTCTCTGTTTTTGAATATCTGTAGGGTGCCCAATTCACGGATTAATCATGGGATGCTATAGAAGCATGTAAGAGGGCAGAACCCAGTCTGGTTATGCAAGATCAGAAAGTGGTGTGTAAGCCAAAACAGGAAGACAGCTGGGAGTTATGCAGAACATTGTAGAAAGAGGAAACTGCCTGCCCAGAGGCTTAGAGCTTGAAGCATCCAAAGATATAAAGTTCATGATTGCTAGGTCATGGGGTCAGGGCAGAACAGGAGCTCGAGGCAGGGATAACTTTAATATTAGATGGTTACATAAATAGGGAGGCCTCTTTCCTCACCAATAATATTTTGCAAGTGAGTCAGGAAGGGAGTAACCTAGGGAAGTGGGATACTTTCCTTTAGAGTACCCAGCACAAAGCCACAGAGTCAGGGGGCATCTTAGTGTATCTTGGAGAGGGAGCACCTCAGTGCTGTGGGATGCCATGGTGGGGGCGGTGTGTTAAATATGACTTGAAGTCACATGTGCACAGAGCAGTTCTCAACCTTGATTACACCTGAGGACCAGTGTGACCTACTCTAGACCATTTAAATAAAGAATCCCTTTTACTAGTGATTTTTGGGACCCACAGGTGACTTTTAAAACTAGACAGCACTGAACACCAGTTTGGAAAATGGAGGATCCATGTTGAGACTCTTCTTTAGAAACATCACCATGGATCTGGGTGGGAAGGATCAGGAGGAACTTGGGTTCCCACACTGGTGTTTGTCGAGTCCTTGGTGGGGAAGTGATGAGTTAGACACCAAGGCAGTGTCTGTGATAGAAGAAGGAAGGCATTAGCTTATTAAAGATGCAAAGCCCAGAGAGTAAAGAGCTAAGGGCCGAAGTATTTTCCTAATGGAGAATTGTTCCAGCAACAGTTTATAAGACAGCAAAGAGACACGGAGGAAAAAGCAGCACACTGAGTGTGTTCTCCAGAAGTAACCAAGGCCAGCGGGAGCCAGTAGCCAAGATTGAAGGCAAGTTCAGGGCAGGAATTTTTATTCAGATGGAGCAAGCATTTGGAAGTAATAGTCAGGGTGCTGTTGAATTTTGCTTTTCTCCTCCAGGTGTCCCTACAATGTTTTAAGGTAGATGTGGCCTGAAAGTTTGAAAATGAAATTTATGCCCTGGCAATGCTGAAGCATGCATGGGCGCCCATATATGGTGATTCTTGTCCATATTGGGTTTCATAGTCTAAGTTGATGAGGTCGACTGACCAGGTCTCTAACTCAAGAGAGCGCCAGATCTCATTACAGATGGTTGTGAGCCACCATGTGGTTGCTGGGAATTGAACTCAGGACCTTTGGAATGAGCAGGCAGTGCTCTTAACCACTGAGCCATTTCTCCAACCCTACAGAAGAGGAAACAGGCAAGGAAGGGTCCCTAACTCTCATCCTGCTAGGGAGTTTTGTTCAAACAATACAGTTCAGAGCCCTAGAATCACTACTGTTCAAACTGGCCTCTTTAATTATTTGTTTCAATATTTATTTTTGTTATTTTAGTTATGTGTTGGTGTGTGTCTATGTATAGGAATGTGCATGTAAGTGCAGATGTCTGAAGATGGCAGAGGAGTCAGTTCCCACTAACCCTGGAGTTTCAGGTGTTTGTGAGCACCTGGCGTGGGTGCTTAGACTTGAACTAGGGTCCTCTGGAAGAGTACTATATGCTCTTAACCACTGAGCGTCTCTTGAGCCCCCTATTCAGTTCCTATAAACTCATTCAAGTGTCCCATTTGTTGCCTCTTAAGAAATTCTAGTCTTAAAAAGATTGTCTTTCTTGTTAGTTTGCAGAGTGGTGCCTCGATTATGGAGCACATGGGTGTCGCATTCCTGACAGACCGTATTCCCTCTTTGAAGGTAGGAGAGTATTAAAAATAAAATCTTACATTTGGATATTTGGTTCTTCTATTCTAAGTACAAGCATTAGTACATTCAATGTTGCTTGAGTAACACTTCAGAACTAAAACAAAATTATACTAAGCATGTTTATCTTGCCTACATTTGTTCTGCAAATATCTCCAAAAACTTTAGAACTTCTGTGAAATACATAGGCAGACAAAGCCTGGAAGGCTTATTGGATAGGGGGATAATAAGTTTCCTCTTCTGCATTTTATATATTATTCTATATGTTCTTAGTTTTTTAAATACACTTAATTCTTTAAATTATATAAACAATTACTAGTAACTAATATTAATGGAAAATAGTAGTTGGATATTAATAATTAGAAAAATGAGTGAATATTGAAAACTATTCAATATTTTTACTGATGGCTATAACAAGGTCATTAGTGAAAACAATTACATAGTCTATCCAGGTTGATAAGTATATAAGAATGTGATATAATTAATAAATATTATAATTATAATTGAAGTTCTAGAAAGACAAAAATTCTTTTTAGTTTATTATATTTTCTTTAGCTTCTCAGGAAGTAATTTTCTTTTGTTATTTTAAAAATTATTTTTAAAACAATCTTTTTTTTATTTTACATACTAACACCAGTTCCCTTCTCCTGCCCTCTCCCACTTCCCTGACTTTCCCCCCACCCCACTCCCTATCCACTCCTCAGAGAGGGTGAAGCCTCCCATGAGGAGTCAACAAAGTCTGTCACATCACTTGAGGCAGGACCAGGGCCCTCCTCCCTGTATCTGGGCTGAACAAGGTATCCCTCCATAGGAATGGGCTCCAAAGAGCCAGTTCATGCACTAAGGATAAATACTGGTTCCATGATCAGTGGCCCCACAAACTGCCCAAGCCACACCACTGTCACCCACATTCAGAGGGCCTAGCTCAGTCTTATGCAGGTTCTTCAGCTGTCAGTTCAGAGTCATTTAGCTTCCACTAACTCAGGTCAGATGGTTCTGTGGATGTCCCCATTATGGTCTTGACCCCTTTGCTTATATTATTGCTCTTCCCTCTCTATGAATGGATTCTAGGAGCTTGGCCCAATGCTTAGCTGTGGATCTCTGCTTCTCCTTTGATCAGGCACTGGTTGAAGGTTCTATGATGAGAATTAAGGTAGTCATCAATCTGCTTACAGGGGAAGGGCAGTTAAGGTATCCTTTCCACTATTGCTTAGATTCTTTTTTTTTTTTTTAAAGGGGAGCCGGAAGCCACACACAGGCCATGTTTATTCTTTGCAGAGTGTGAAGATCATAAATAGTTTTAGAAAAATATGTCAAAAGAAGATACATTTAATGCAAATTTAGCATTTAAAGATTTTTTTTAATTCATTCATTAATTTTAAACCCAATTGCAATTCCCCCCTCCTTTCCTCCCACCTCCTGTCCACACCTCTCCTCTCTCCCCCATAATCTACTCCTCTTTCATTTCTATTCAGAAAAGGGCAGGCATCCCATGGCTATCAACAAAGCATGGTGTATCAAGTTGTAGTTAGACTAACTACCTCGCCTTGTATTGAATCTGAACAAGGCAAGCCACTATGAGAAATAGGGTCCCCAAAGCCAGCAAAAATATCAGAGACTTTCACTGTTAGGAGCCCCACGAGAAGACCAAGGTATATATGCAGAGGGCGTAGGCCAGTCCCATAGGAGCTCCGTGGCTTGCAGTTCAGTCATTGTATGCTATTAGCCCAGGTTAGTGATTGTATGCTATTAGCCCAGGTTAGTTGCATCTATGGATTTTCTTGCAATGTCTTAGGGGTCAAAGACATTGCAAGAAAATCCATTGCTTAGATTCTTAACTGGGATCATCCTTTATAGGTTCCTGGGAATTTCCCTGGTGCCAGGTTTCTCACAAACCCTATAATGGCTCCCACTAACAAGATATCTCTTTCCTTACTCTCCCAACCCACCTTCCCAATCCCTCTTTCCCCTCCCCTTCTCCTCTCCTCACTCTCCTACTAACCCACCCTCCCCCACATTCCCAGTCACTCAGGAGATCTTGTCTATTTCACATGGGGATGTTATAGAGTGGCCTCATATAATAACTTCTGCATTATTTCTCTCTCCCTATTTCTCTCTCTCTCTCTCTCTCTCTCTCTCCATATATATATACATATATATATACATGCACTTATTTGAAAATTACTTTTTTAGAAGCTAAAGAAAATATAAGACTATAGAAGCTTTGACAGGAAAATTTCATTTGTTGACATACAGTCGGTAACATCCTTAAATTCTTCAAGGGCTTTTGTTTGTTTTATCATTGGATTATAGTACTCGACCCTCATGCTTGTTAGATAAGCACTATAGCTGCATCCTAGATCTACATCTGTATCTCTTTGGTAGATGCTGCAATATCATCTTAACATTTCAAATGCACGATGAAGATCCAAAAGCTGCTCCTTAAAACATAATATAATGGAGTTGAAAAAATAGCGCAGTAGGTAAATTTACTTGTCACACAAGTGTGAGAATCTGAGTTTGAATCCCCAGAATCCAGATGTGTAGATGTATATAGCTCAAGTGTATAATTCCATCACTTTGAAGAGTAATTGGGACATGAGGCAGGAGGAACCTCAGAATCTTGCCAATCAGCTACATTGGTGTGTGTGCAATAGAAAATGGAAACCCTGTTTCAAACAAGGTGGAAGGCAAGGACTGACACTTCAAGTTGTCTGCTGATGTCCATACTCACACTGCATATGCCTGAATTCACACACACACACACACACACACACACACACACACACACACACACACGGAATGGTATAATTGCCTGATGGGTGCTGTTTCTAATGATGCCACTTTTAACTGATGATGGGACTTTCCCTTATGTCCTTATAGCCCCTGTAGATGAAGGAAGGGATTAATGTCACTTTATTATATTCACTAGCCCATGTAGTTCTTAAGAGATCCACATTTTGCTTTGCAGGTATGGCTGGTGCTGTTCACTTTCTCTCTGACATCTTGGTACCAGAGACGTCACGGTTTCCGGCATTTGAACTTGGCTCTTTGCAGAAGGATTAAAATGGTGCAAAAAGACAACTAACATACCATTGGACCAAAAGCCACCTGACTGATTAGTGCCTGACACAGAACCTAATGTAAAGAAAAAAGGGGGGGGGGCAAAACCCTCACAGCCCCTTTTGTTGTGAAGACCCCCAAATTAGAGCATGAGTGATAGAAACCACACGTCAGCACTTTGTGACAGCGTTCCCCTTCATGGTGAAATACGAATTCTCCCTATCTAGGCTCCCTGTAGTGTGCATGTTTCTTGGTGCTTGTCTATAGGTGTAAATTGACTATATAAGAGTCACACTCATCACATGACCTCTTAGCTGAGCATGTGGGAGTGTTTAAGGCGACAGCCACACCTTTTTGTACATAGTATCTAAAGTAGGGTGTCATCTCTATCATCAAAGAAACAGTTGTGTGATGTGTCTGAAACATCAGTTAGCAGATCTAGATACCCTGTGAGGAAAGTGTGTTAGCCTTTTCCATGGGCAGCTTTCAGAAGAGCGGGAGTGAAAGGCAGCAGGAAAGTGGACAACTCAGCATGCACTGTACAGCTCGAGAAGGCGCAGGTGACACCACTCCCCTCTTTGTGTCTTATGGTCAACACAATTAGTGACTAATTATTAGCAGTCCTCAGACAGTCACCCAGATCAAAACAGCCTCCACCTGTTATCAGTACAGCTTATCCCTGTAAAACAGAGTAGAGAATGCCAGCCAGATCCATCTATAGCCCTTCAAAGGTTTATTTCATATGTTGGTAACTTATTAAGGTATGAATTTAATACATCCTTTATTTTTCATACAAATTGAGGGGATAAATTCTAGGCTGAATTTATACACACAAGGAACAAACATTCTAACCAAGACGATTATTATCTGGGTGATTTTTAAATTATTTTTAAGGACATCTTGTTGGATTCACATACGGTTAATAATCCTGTCACATAAATTTCAGAGTTTGGTTGTTTTTCGTGATACAAGTGGGCAGGATTGTGTAATAGTCTGGACCTCAGTCCTTCCTAAATACTTGCCCTAGTTACTACTCCTTTTATAAAGTAGAAAGAATTGTGAGTCTTCAAGAAAAGGCCTCTTCATGCGTGGACCATTTTGAGTGCTGAACCTTGTTTGTGGGACTGGTACCCTAAACATCTGGCCTTCAGTTTCCAGGTGATGCCTCCTAAATCTCTTCATTCTAAGTTGTGACTATTCTGGTTCACCTTGGGTTGATTAGTTCCATGTATATAAATCCCCATGATTATCCTCTAATCTCCCTGAGCCCAATAATGGGCTTCTAAGGGCCGCCCAGCACCTTCTTACCTAAAGGTAGGGCAAACCATCCCGGACAGGCTGAGGGGAAGTCATTCTGCAGAACTAGACAGGTGCTGTCTAGTCTCATCCGAACCGTACAGTTTTCATCCTCTTACCCATTTCAACACAAATAATACACAGCAGAGCTAATCTCTGAGATCCAGATTGTGTAGTTCATGAAGGAAGCCCCTGGGGCTGTGTAGTAAGCCCTTTTCTGAACCAAGGTGGCAGTTTACAGGGCTCTGGCTTTGACCAAGGGCCCTCAAGGCAACAGTAGCAGTGGTGACTCTCCCCTTTATATTTACTCATAACTGGTTGACAAATAACTAGTATCTTCCTGGCCAACCTGCCGAGGGAAAAATCAAATACCCCCAGGATGACTGGGGGGTTTGTTTGTTCCCACTCACCACTGGTATCTACAGTCGTGCATCTCAGTCACTGACACTGATTCCTTCCTCACACCCTTGTGCTGCTGTCCTACAAAAGCTGCAGCCCCCGTCCCATAAGGCCAAGGAGGAATGGCATGCAAACCAGGACTGAGGGCTCAAGTATGACCATTTGATAGTTATAAATGTATGAAATCTAATTGAAGAACATCTCACTTTTGTTTCTTAGGCTTGTTTTATGTCAACAACTGTATTCTAAATGTGTTGAAAAATTTAAAATATGTACACACAGAATACCATTTTGAAATCTGGAGGGAAAAAGGTAATGTCCACAAAAAGTGTTTGGGGTTCTTTGGTTTTGTTAATAAAAGACAGTTTTGTGGTGAGGACTTATGGAGCCTTCCTATTTTCTCCTTTCTGTCTCAGTTCAACAGTGTGAAAGTGGGAAATGCTATGGCTATACTGATCTTTTCCTCCTGGTCACAATCCAGCTTCGGTAGTTATAATGATCCAAGGGATGTGGCGAGGCATGTGACAATGCCAGCGGTTTCAGTCCTGTTCATGAGAAAGACAAACCCTTCCCCTAATCCCTGAGTGTTTCATGAATGTTTCATAGCCAGAACTGGTCACATCATCTTCTCCCTCCATAAGGACTGGGACAATTGCTATATATGGCTTACTTGATTATTTAAAAGGCAAGACTGGGGTGAAGAGTGAGGGGCTGGATATACCAAGTGACTGAAGTGTTGCTCCATGATTCAGAAAGGAAGCATTTAAGAATGGAAGTATATAGCAGGATGCAGTGCTGGTTTAACTGAATTATGAGTGTCTTGGTTACTTTTCTATTGCTGCAACAAATCACCATGGCCAAGTATAAAATAAAACATTTAATTTGGGGTGCATGGTTTTAGGGGTTAGAGTCTATGACCATTATGGCAAGCATGACAGCAGGCAGGCAGGCAAGCTAAGTGCTCAAGCAGTAGCTGAACCTTGTTTGTGGGATCTTGCACCCTGATCCACAGACACAAGGAAGAGAGCTAGGACTGCAATATTGCTTGAATCTGGGGTTGGTTCAAACACTTAGAGAACTTGTGGCATCTGCATGTCCTCAAAAACAGGTAGTGAGTGCTATGGGGCTGACCCTGGTCACTGATGTTTTCACCTGAAATGAAGTGACAGCAATTCAGGAGAAGAGTTACCTGGAGCTAGGTTTGGAAGTGCATACTTTGGAGAACTATTTGTTGTACTCATGTATATACTTAATGTTATATTTCATATATGTATGTATTTCATAAAGTTAATGTTATGTTTAATATTCTTTCTCTAACCCCTATATGTTAGTCAGTTTTCCATTACCATGGTAAAATATTCAAGCTCACACAATTTAAGAGAAACAAAGTTTATTTGGCTCAAAACTTCAGAAGCTTCAGTGCATGGTTGGCTAATTCCATTGCTATAGGCCTGTGGTGAAGAAGAGCATCATGGCATCAGGAGTGTGTGACAGAGCAAAGATGGCAGCCAGGAGTTGAGTGGGAAGGCCAAGGACAAGATACTTTTTACCACTAAGTGCTACCATCTATAGTTTTAAAACCAGCATCTAGTAGTCATTAATTATAAACCCATCAGTAGGTAGGGTAGGAAACCCACTAATGATGTTGAGGGCCACAGGATCTAATCACTTCCCCAAAGTCCATTTTGCTCTTTTGCTTTTGACATATGGCCTCTAGAGAACACTTTAGATACAGAACATGCTACTTCTTTTATGACATCTTCACTTTGCTAGTCTTAGTTTACCAAGCCTTTTCAAGAAGGTGGTGCCTACACATATTGAGAGACCCATGTAACAAAGGAACAAACATGGGGGCTTTACCTCTCACATTGGCAATCATACATGGACTAAATCAATAAATCTCATAATTATAGTGATTTTATAATTCATTCAAAATTATTATTTCTCAATGCTACATTATTATGGTTACAATGGTTTCCATCCATGTATAATCGTTAACACAGAAGTAGTGCCTGCAAAACCTGATGGGAAAAATCAGTATGCTATGCTGGCATGGCAAAAGCCCCAAAGTAAGTACTTATACTTTGATCTAGCAACTTGTTTCTCTTATTTTACTCCAAAATAGAGATGCTCATAAAAGGAATGAGAATTGCACAGCACAATAATCACAATAAAAAAAGAGTAACAATGTGAGCAAAACAAATTGAATTATAAAGTTCAAAATGAAAAATAGGGCAGAACAAAGCTTAGTAAAATCATAAACTAAAGGAATTATAATCATGAAATTTGAAATAATGGTGGGCCACAAGGAGGAAGAGGACTCAATTTATTCATGATACAGAGCAATAGTGTGTTCATGTTATTTTATTTGGTTGGCATCACCCACAGTAATGCAAAGAAACTGAGACAGCGTGATGAAGGTTAATGTTTTACTCAAACTTGTGAGTTGACAAGAGCTTTCTGCTTCATAGACAAGGGTTCTAATGGCCTGGGAATGCTCAGCAGGACCCTCTGCTTCCAGACCATAGGGAGGGAGAACCTTTAGGTTCCGGTAGGAAACTCTGGAAGGGCCAGCCTGATTCACTGGTTTCCTAAATCTTCAGCCTGTGTGGCCCTGGCATTCTTCCTGGGGCTGAGACAGTAGGTGCACAGAGTGCAAGAACAGCGGGTTAGTTAGCATTGGCCACAAATTATCCAAAAATCACTGCTTTGGAGCAGTCCTGTATACTGTGAAGATGTGCTGCTCCCATTGTTAACAAAAATAGGATCGGTTGATGTCTAGGCAGAGTTTTAGGGCAGAGAGAATGCTGGGGAGAAGAAAAGTGGCATCAAGGAGACCCCACAGAGCAAGCAGGACTGGAAGCACATAGATGAGATACATGAGCCTTGGGTAGCACACAGGTGAATAGAAATGGGTTAATTTAAGTTATATGAATGAGCTAGCTGAAAAGGAGAGTAAGCTATCAGTTGAGCATTTATAATGTTAAGTCTCTATGTGGTTATTGGGGGGAGCAGCTGGCAGAACAGAAAAGTATGCCAACAAATCACACTCAAATTTTGCACGTATAAAATATTAATTTCAAGTAGAAAAGTGTGTTTAAAGGCCCCCTCCAATGTGACTGGGTTGCGGCTCAGGCATCAGGGTGTTTGAATGCTGCGAAAAGTATTGGAGGAAAATGGGCTACAGAGATTTCTATCTTGATCCTGAGTTCTTCTAGAGAGAGGAAAGGTAGCAGAAACACCCCAAATGTTATACAAACCAGGCTTGCCAGTGCCTTTCATGCCTCTTCACTCTACATTGTATGCATTGAGTGTACACTATTTTCTGAATAAGAAAAACAGTCAGCTTTGTCTGGGACCTTGGACCTTTGGACTCATGCTCAAGGGACCATCCTCTCACTATTGTGGTGCGGGACAATTGTCTATATTCTGTCAATTATGTTTTAAATAAACACTGATTGGCCAGTAGCCAGGCAGGAAGAATAGGCAGGACAACCAGACAGGAAGTAGAGGTGGGTCAAGGAGAACAGGAGAATTCTGGGAAGGAGGAAGCTCACCACAAAAGAAGCAAGATGTGACCTGTCCCACCGAAAAAGGTACCAAGCCATGTGGCTAACATAGACAAGAATAATGGGCTAATGTAAGTTATAAGAGTTAATAAGAAGCCTGAGTTAATGGGTCAATCAGTTTATCATTAATATAGACCTTTGTGTGATTTCTTTGGGGCTAAATTGCTGCCCTCCTGGTGGAAGGACAGAAACCAGGCAGGACAGAAACCCTCGCAACAACACCATTTTTATCTGCACCTCTTTGGCCTCTGTCCACATGGTAGCCAACACTTGGAGAGCCCTGTGTGGGCTCTGGGCCATGGTAGATTGTGGACAAGGCAGCCTTTGCCCTCTAGCTCCTCTCACCAGTGCCCAATTTCTTCTACCAGATCATAACACATTCCATAGTCTCCACCACCTTCATCACATGTGGTGATGCTGGATTTGAGATCGTCAACCCACTCCAAGCCCATGTACCTCCTCATCCCACTTCTATGGGAGGAAACGGAGGTACCAGGGGTCCAGTGACCTCACCCACTTACCATATTACTGAGTACTGTTGTGCTGGATCAGCACAACAGCAAGCAGTGTTCTCTCTCTCTCTCTCTCTCTCACACACACACACACACACACACACACACACACACACAGCACTACTTTAGGAGCATATCTCGGCCTTTATACTCACCCTCCAGGGGCCACCCTCAGCAGCTCTCACCACTGTAACCTGCACCGCTTTGGCTCCTCCGTCCACATGGTGGGCAACACTTGGAGATCTGTGCGGCTTCCTGTGTACCTTTCTCAGTGCTCCTCACTTCACTGTCTTTAACCCCGACACGTTTTAATGCTTTCTAAACACTGGTATTCACTGTAACACTGGGCTCCTTCCCGTTCTCTGGCTTCTATAGCTGGCACAATGGGCTGGATCTCCACAGACACCTTAATTTCAGCCCTGCCCCCTTTGAAAATGTATAGAACCTGAGAGAATTTTTTTTGTGGTTTATAAGCTGAAAGAACTAAAATTTCAAAATACCAAGGACTGGTTTTGCTGAGAAACGCCTCCACAATTAAATAGGAAGGCTGGTGTAGTACAGAACAACACTCTAGGGTCAAAAATGGAGCAGACAAGCCTCTGGATTCAGAGTCACAGTCACATGGACTGAGGTCAGGGAGGAAGAGGCAGCACAGCTGTATCTTCTCTGGTGCCAGGAGAAGCATCTGCAGGGCGGTGATAAGCAACTGGGGTCTCTCCAGGCCCATGAGGTTTTGCATTGCACAACATCTCTCCATTCATTTGGATAGCAATTAATCTAGGCAGCTTTGCATTAATGTAACACAGCAAAGAAGACCAAACTAAAACAGGTTTATTTTGGCTGTTTTCCTGGTTTCACCTCACATGGATAGGTTGGTCTTGTTGCTGTGGGCTGATGATGAGGCACTTACTCAGGCAAAGGCACATGTTGGAGCAGAGCCATTCATCTCATGGCCAAGGAGGAACATATTTTTCAGCCTTAGGAACTGAGGTCCCGATACCCACTTTAAAGATGTGCCCTTAACAATCACACGATCTCCCACTTGGTCCTCCCTCTTCAAGTTTCTACCACAAGCCAGGTGTGGACCCAACCTTTAACACATGGGACTTGGGGGCTGAGTATTTTAGATTCAAAGTGTAGCAGAGATCTAGTGAGGGAAAACCACAAGGGCTACGAAGATGTTTACTAGGAACACGGAGTAACACAAAGTCACATATTAAAACTGGGTAACAATTTGAGTAGCTCACCTCCCAGAACCATGCAAGAGTCTCACCATTCAGTGTGCCTCACTCAGGTAAGGGATGAGCTTCTAGCTACCAGTGTGCCTGGAGCATTGCCAGGCAGAAGCCACTGAACTCCCTCACGGTATTCTCCCTTCACCACCCGTGTGCTCTTCCTGTCCCAGCTCTTTTCTCATCGACAAATCTCACCAGCCTTTTTTATATTACAGAGATTACGCCATGTTTTTGCTCTCTAGCCCTTTCTGTCCTTTGTTTGCTTTGACAGCTATTATGGCTATTTTGAAGCTCACTGGAATTTGGGAAGAACAGATGAAATTGAGCCCTAGATTCTCCATCTTAAGTCATGACCTTTTTCCTGGGAGAAGTTGGCCAGAAGGGGTGTCTTTCCTGCCTAAGGTAGATGCAATGCAAGTGAGTGAGCCTCTTCTGTCTTGTTTCCTGTTCTCCTAAAGGGGTTTGAGTGAGATCAGGATTTTCTAAACCTATCCTTATAAAACCCCTAACCTAACCAAATAAAACTGGTCAGTCACCAAAACACATTGCCTTAGTCACTGTTCTCTTGCTGTGAAAAGACATCATGACCACAGAACCATTATAAAGAAAAACATTTAACTGGGGGCTGCCTTACAGTTTCAGAGATTTAGTTCATTATTGTCATGGTGGGAAACAAGGCAGTATGCAGGCAGACATGGTGCTGAAGAGGTAGCTGAGAGTTCTTGTAAGGAGAGGGTCCCCTGTTTGTCCCGGCTGCCTGACTAGCTTATACTCGAAATAACCACAGAAACTGTATTCATTAAAACACTGCTTGGCCCATTAGCTCTAGTTTCTTATTGGCCAATTCTTACATCTTAATTTAACCCATTTCTATTAATCTGTGTATCACCAAGTGACTGTGGCTTACCAGCAAGATTCTAACCAGCATCTGTCTCAGACAGAAGATCCATGGCGGTGTCTCTCTGACTTTTCCCTTCTTCCCTGCAGTCAGTTCTGTCTTCTCTGCCTAAGTTCTGCCCTATCAGGCCCAAAGATGTTTCTTTATTCATTAACCGATAAGAGCAACACATGAACAGAATAAACTCCTACACAAAGTTCTACATCCAGTTCAGTAGGTAGCAGGAAGAGGAAGAGTCTCTGGTCCTGGCTTGAGCTCCTAAAACCTCAAAGCCCACCCCCAGAGAGACATTTCCTCCAATAAGGCTATACCTACTCCAACAAGGCAACACCTCTTAGTCCCTCTCAAGGAGTACCACTCCCTAATGACCAAGCATTCAAATATATGAGCCTATGGGGGACATTCTTTTATTGGGGGGTATTCTTATTAAAACCACCACACAAATTAAGGAGCTTACAAGATGGCTCAGTGGTTAAGACACCTGTCACATAAGCCTGACAAGCTCAGTCATTAGATCATTAGATCCCATGTAAAGGTGAAAGAAAAGAACTCACTCCAGAAGGTTGTCAGCTGACCTCCACATGTATGGTATTACATGGGACACACATACACACACACACACATATTTAAAAAACTAATGCATTTAAAAAATGGCTAGTTACTCACTGCAAACTAAAACACTTAAATAAAAGGTCTAAGTGTCACTGGGGCCTAGAACTCTCTCCTAGTATTGAGAGTAAAGCTACAGAGTAAGGAGGTAGGCATACATGCCGAGTGACAAGAAGTAAGTTCCTGTTGACAGGGAAGAACGGAGGTAGACCCTTCCCAGATGAGGTGACATGTTTCACATCGAATGATCGATCTAGGGGTACTGCAGATAAAACTTCAGAGTGGCTTTAAGAGTAATTGTCAGTATAGGTGGCCAGACCTGGCCTATGGGTTGGAGGATGGCCCTACCACAAACTATCCGGTAAAGCATTGCTACCAGGTCTAAACAGCCCACAGATGGGCAGGTGCCACAAATGCACAGGAGTAGCAGCAAGAAGATAGTACCAATTCAGATGTTACTCTAAGGGCTGAGACTCCCCAGGGACCAATGGAGGCCTGAGAGGAAGTAAGCAACAGGTAGTATAATACTTTGCATTATGACTATCCCCACAAGGCCACGTGTAAAAGTTCAGTAACAGCCCATAGTGCTATTGGAAGGTAGTGGAACCTCTGGGAGGTCGACTGTAGAGGGAGAAACTTGGGTATCTGAGAGATGCCCATGAAAGGGGTATTTTTAACCATTGCTCTTTATCATTCTTGTGGTAAACAAGGCCTCTTTGATTCCATGTTCTATGATGTGTTATGGGCAATAGGCCCAAGTGACCATGGGTTGATATCTCTAGGCCTCTGAGTCTAAACCATTTTCTGTTTATAAGATGATTCTCTCAGGCATTTTGTCACAAAGCATATTAGCAGTGCTCTGAAGAAATCCGACTAGAATTGAGCCCAGAAGTAGTAAAAGAAGGGGAGGGCAGGGCAGTTAGCATAAACACATTAAACACTCTCTCAAAGACTATTTCCTTATTCTGCCAGTGATTGCCAGTGCTTTCAACTGTAGCAGAGAAACCATCATAAAATGCACACTAGCTACTATGAAATTATTTTAAAATACCTAAGAGTTACAGAAAACAAGTGGTAGATTTATGAGTGTTCTCAATATTTTTTCTCTTTTGTGTATTTTAAATTATTCATAACAAAATATCTCAATACATTTTCCTGTGGTCCAGCATTCTAGGAGTCCTGGAGTCAGGGTTAGTTGTTTCTAAACTCAGTCTGTTTAGAAACTGGCAATTTGTTTTGTTGGTTTTCCCAGTTGTTTATCTGCAACTGAGTGCAAGTGTATTGCTCTTACCAATCCTGTCCTCCTGGGCTCCAGTGTTCCTCAGAGCCTCAGCCTCCTGAGGAGCTGAGAGAGCAACTGTGTACGGCCACACAGTCTCTCACACCCCCTCACAGTGTCATTCTTATAGTTTAAGGCCATTTCACATCTGTGCACTGCTTTGAGGCTGCCCCTTTAATCCTGAGTTGATGTTGAACATGAAATGGGTCACTGTGAGTTGTACCTTATTGATGATTATATGTAAGCAGTATAAACAGACCTTTGAAAGTCCCATGTACTGCCATGTTTCCAGCATCGGTACCTGTCAGATGAGTTATTCTGTAATAAGCAGTGAAGAGAGCACACTGATAAAAGGCCCAGCCATAGCATGCAGAACAACGAGATGGAAAGACAAGTTTTCCTTAATTCTTCCTCTGAAATCACCTATCCTTAGATATAGTCTTGAGCAGAAGGACTGAGATACCTCCAACCCTGCCCTCCCCGCTTCCCCAAGAGGATTATACAGTTTACAAATCTGTATAGTAGAAGATAATACAGAAATAAGATGCTTCTCAAATGTCCAGTGAAAACAACACAGTCTGGCAACGGCCCTGAAACAAATACCCCAGATGTGGGTCTACAAGCAGAGAAGGAATCAGGCTTCTCAGACAAGTATTTAAAGAAGCTGGAATATAAAACTCTAAAAACTTTGTCATTTAGCAATTCACCCAAAATGGAGCTTAACTCTAGCAGCTAAATCCCCAGTCATATCCATGAAGCACAGTTCCTGACTATCTGGACCAGGACATTTGCAGGCTTGAGGTGAGAATGGGCTCTGTTGTCTTGCCTGTCTTGGACTCCTGCACTCATGCAGTCCTTGGGCCTTGGGTCTCTGAGCAGCCGAGATGACACCTGTGGACACCACATTCAGTAGTACTTTAGAGGGCCAACTTCCTGCAGGAGAGCAGGGCCATATTCCTGTCCCCAAACAGCATCCCCCATGAGATAAACACTTCTGCTTCTCACTTGCCTCCAGGGACTTTTTCCTGTCTTGATTTTTGAAAGTGTGTCATTGGACCAAAAGGCACACAAATTCCTGGATGACATTTAGCTTCCAGCTATGTAGGTAGGGAGCACCATCTACTCAAGCCCACTTCCCATATGAATTCATGGTATAATTTCTCATTAGGAACTTCATCTCCATCCCTTTCCCACACCCCAACAAACAACCACAGCACATGACCAAATTCACTTTTATTTTTGTATACATAGGAAACAGGACCCTATCAAAAGAGAACAAAGAAGAAATAGGAGCCCAGTGTTGCCAGGAAAGAGCATGCACAAGTCTCCTTCAGGTCTGGCCCCGAGCACCGCTCTGTAGGACCCCAGCACACGTAAGTGGAGCTGCAGGAAAGGGCGAACATTACTGAAGACAAGAAAACAAGAATGCTGGGGACTGTCCCCAGAAGTGCAATTTCCATAGGCTTTGCCCGTGTTTACGGCTGAAGGAATTCCAAGGCAAGCTCCATGGCAAACAAAATTTATCTGACACAGACATTGGAGTATAAAATTGCTGGGCCCTATCAGTCGCTCAGTTTCTCAAAAGGATTTGCTATCAAAAAGATAAAATGTAGTCATGGATGCTGAATGCCTTGATTCAGCTGTCCCCTGATGCAGTCAACAGGAGCAGCTCTCACTGTGCTTATTTTTAAAAGGAACAGAGGAAACTAAAATTAAAACCACAAGGGAACAGAAATGCTTGGACCGTGTAGTTGTCTTGATTGTAAACAGCAGACATTGTGCTTTGTTGTCTTGTTTAAAAAGGGGACCCAAACCTGGAGGGGTACTGGATCCAGGACAGGATCCAGGGATGCCAGAGACACAAGGGTGCTCAATGATATGGGCAGCAGCACTGTGTCCACGAACTGCCTTAAAGGGTGTTCATTCCTTCCCTGGAGTTTCTATGAAACTGTCTACCAAGTCCCCATGCTTCCTGTCCTTAAAACTAAGCCTCTGCTGCTACTGTCCTGATTCCTGAATCCCTGCCCCATATAAATACCCCAATAGAGCATGACACCATGCTTCCTGGTCTCGTAGGTGGTCAAGAACATTCCAGGAATATGTTTGGATACCCAATCCAATGAGTAACAATTTATCAAAAGGCTCTGATTGGTTCATTTAAAATGTCAGTCCCCTTACTCCCAGCCCAGTCCCCACAGTACGACACATAAAGTAATCTAGACATCTTAGCTATACTGCCTTGCTCTTAGTACACAAGGTCTCAATCTGGGTTTAAATACACATCAACGTGACTAACTACGCAAGGGAACACACTCCTCACTGTTAAGAACTCCCTCGGCTACTTGTAAATCTATGGGTGAGCTCGGATTCTCACCTGGGAAATAGCATCTCTAACTACACTTTCTTTCTCTAATTTGGTTATGTGGTCTGTGCAACTAAGTAGGTTTCCACTGTATCCAGAAACTTCCCGTCTTCTGAGTCTAGCACATCCATGCTAGGATCAAACACAACCCTAGTTCTTCTTCAGCAATGCTGGCCCTGCTTTGCTGAGCTCCTTCAACTCTTCTCTCCCCCTCCAAGGGTCTGTGTAAACTAACCAGTCTACTGTGTCTCCTGCTCCGACCTGGCCACGAAAGCCATCACCAGAACTACCTAGGGGAAGGGTTTTGAAGCCCTCTGGGCAGTGACCCCAAGGGTTCACTAGCCATCTGATCTTGAAGGACAGGACTCTCACTTCAATAAATGTAGAAAAAGAAAAGGGAACTTTTCTTTTTCCATCTGAAGCCACAGCATGATTCACAAAATGCAACGTCTCATTTGGAGCAGGGAGTGGTTTTTCCTAACTTAAAAGACTTTCCTCTTTAATGGTCTTTAGTTAACTGCAGATGTCCAACTGGGGCCTGATTCTGACCCTCATCTTGCACTGGAAGCAGGATACACTTGGGTCTTTACGGTCCCTATAGAGGAAAGCCTGTTTTCAAAACGTGAGTGGAGGCCAAGCAGCTTCAGCAGGCCTCCCCGGCACATTTCCACTGCTTCTATGAGGAGAACGGGCTAGGACAGTGGACAGCGGCCATTCAAGCTTCTCTTCCCACTACCACATGATGTGAGTCTTATTGCATCCTGACCTCTCACCTGCCCCGACATAGGCTATGCCTTCCTTTCCTCTTAGCCTCTCTCCCGAGGATCTACCCTAGCCACCGCAGGAATGTCAACCTTCGGGGACTGCTGCCACACTCTCCCAGAGAGCACAGACTACATCAGAAACAGAAGCGACAGAGGAGACACAGTATGAAATTCAAATGTCCTCCACAAAAAACTTGAAAGAGAGCTGGCTTGCTTTGAAGATATCAAAGAGCAGTTGCCCTTGGACCACCCTGTCAGCAAGTATCAGTGAGGATGGGGAGGACACACGGAAGGGCCTGTCCAGCCTCTTTGCCTTCTGGGTAGCATCTTGCTACTTGTCCTTCACCACCTGTTCATAGGGAGGTGGAGGTGTGTTGCAGTAGGAAGGAGGTGGTGGGTAGGTTGTGCCTCCGTGAGGTGAATTGGGTTGGACCTGGAAAGCCATTGCCATGGTATTGCCAACAGGATTCATCCCGGGTCCTCCAGGGTCAGTGTAATATGGCGGCCCCATCTGCTGGGTTCCTGAAAGACAAGATATCCGTATGTGAGTACAAAAGAGAAAACCCCACCATTTGGCACATCTCTGTACTACCCGGCCCCTTGTGCCCCCATCAGTCACCACACTACTGTCTATTAGGAACCAAACAGTCCTCGAGACAGTAAATAGCTAGATCAGGTAACAAGCAAGAGAAACACGTGGTCTTGCCCTTGGGGAGCACAGTTCCTCTGGAGAGGTGTGCTGCTGAAATATCATCAGTCTCCAGAGCGCAATAAAGTACAGGAGTATGAAAGAATGAGGGAGTGTCCTAGGGAGGCACTGGAGCCCATCACAAACTGCGGGAGCTGAAAACAAGGCAGCTCACTTTGCTGGAGCCGGTGAAGTACGTGCTGGAAGTGTGGTTGCAGGAGTGTGCCCAGTCCAGGTGGAAGCTGGACCACAGAGAGTCGTCACTGTGCCCTGGCTGTGAGAAGATCCCCTAAGTAATCTGTTGGCCCAGATTTATCATCGTCCCCCCAACACAGTTTGAAAACAATTTACCAGAAATTCACTGTATCTGAAGGTGAGGTCTCCATTCCTGTACCACTTTATGAAGACAAAAGGTATCTGTCATCCAGGTGGGCCAAAGGGAACTCCCACAGGCCCATGCTGGGTATACCTGGCAGTTTCCTGATATATGCCTCCTCCTTCTTTGACAGAAGGAAATGCCTATTATGTACACTGAGAGGACCAGAGGAAAAGGATGGGGGACCCAGTTGCCTGTGACAGGCGGGCATAGGGAAGGCTGCTGTCTCTGGGCTAGAGATATTGCTTGGTCTGTGTTTGTAATGTCCCCACAGTGGGGCTGCTCAGATTAACACTGGCTCATGGATTTTGTAGGGATTGGCAAACTGGATGTACCTTAAATTTTCACAAAATATTTGACATAGAGATACATTTATGATGTTAGAAAAGCATAACAAACAAAAGGTGGGGAAGACATATCACACAGAGGGGGACAGAAAGAAGACGGATCCATGTTTGACTGAGCAGAGATGCATACTCAGGGAAGTAAAAGCAGAAAGACAGCGATGCATGCACGAAACCCATGGAGACAAGGCTGACGAGTTAGGCAGATATCCCCAGACCTCAGAGAGACCGTTTCAAAGACCTGTTCCCAATGTGCACATGATTCTACGGAAATGAAAAACTTCAGAACTACAGTCAACTACATCACAAATGATACAGTAAGAACAAAAGTTCCCAAGGAAACCAATACAGTCAAATGTAATGGACAAATATGCAAAGCAGGATCACAAATACAGATTAAAGCTGTGAACCAGAGCAAAACTGGACAAGACTTTCAGGTGAATGAAGGTGTTAACACAAAAACCACAGCTCTCATCTCAAAGGGAGTAGGAGATGGTTTATCCTGGAGCCTAATCCGAGTGACCACGGCCCAGGAATATGGAGCTAGGTCACCCAGTTTCTGTGTTCCAGAGTGGAAGCACTTCCGAGGGCTTTTTTTTTTAAATGGGAGCAGAACAAAGAAAGTCATAAATCAAAGAGATTTTAAAATAAATTGGTGGGTACATCAGGGAAGTAGGTTACAGCAAGGCAGATGGACATTTGCGACACCATTCTTCGCCTTGCCATTGGTGGAGAAAGGGGTTTTGCTAATACATTCCAAAGGTTTGTATCTGTTTATCAGGATGTTGGGTCTGATGCAGAGCTGGGCAATGAGTGGCTATGAAAGAAGCCAAAGATGTCACAAAGAAACTGTAGTTGGGCTATGATCAGCAGTGGACTCTCCACCATCGTTTACAGTTCTAACGGGTTATCAGCCCATGTGAACGGCTTCTTCCCAGGGGTTCTTTTTACCAAGGATAAAGATGAAGAACTGTTTAGGAAATTTAGTCTGTCTTTTAGCACAGACTTTGATCAACTCCAAAAAAGAATATAAAAGAAATTAATATATCACCTCAATTACAAAAATCCACAGTTTGAGAACTAATAAAATAGGTTCATCTATTTCAAAATAGTTAATGTTCTGACATAAACCTGGGATCTAACCCCTGTGTTTAAAGCAATAAGATGTTCTAGAAGGAATTGGGTTACTCTTAATAACATTTTGTGATAATCATCATTCTTGTTGACTTTTCAATGTATTGAAAAATCTCAAAGCCTTAATGTACCTTTGGTCAAATATTCTCCCCTACCATATATAAACACATATACATAATTGGCTGAACTTGTACACAGTGCATTGTTTACTCCCACTCAGCCCTCTCCTAACTCCCTCCTGTCACATCTGCTACCCTTCTGCCTACACATCCCCATTCTACATTCATACCATTGTTTTGCAATCCTCTTATTTTAACTAGGTCTATCTGTGACCACAGACATTGAATTCTTTGAAGTCTTTCAATTCCTTGGAGACATTTACTCTTTTGTTGTTGTTGTTGTTTGCTTAATGTCACTCTCAGTATGTTGTCACTGGTATATAGGAAATCAATGACTTTTATGTGCTAACTGTGTATCCTGCCACTTCACTGAAAGTGTTTGTCATCTACCTAGATACCACATCAGCTATGACAATGCCAATAGGCCAATCTGATGGAGACAATGCTTCATTTGAGGGTTGCTCTTCCCAGGTAGGCAAAAACAGCCACCACAGTGATCAGGAGCATGCTATGCACGCATGAGGTTGAGAGAAGAGCATATCATGTCACATGGGGTGACAGAGGAGCACTCCACAGGCTTGTCCAGGAGATTGTACCATGTGCAAATGGAGATTTTAGATGGAGGACATAAGCTTTTCTAGCGGAATGTTTTTTAACCAATGTACATAAGGTAGGAAGATAGTATCCTGGCGGATCTGAAGAAAACAAAAGGCAAGTGTAGTGTAGGTGTGGAATGAACCAGAAGAGAAGCCGTAATAAAGATCAGAGTCAACCAGGCAACTAGAGATAGGGGAAAGTGAGAGGCAGAAGGTCTGTGTGGACCACAGGTAGGATTTCCACCTGAGGAAAGTGGGAAATATTTAGAAAACCGAGAGCACAAGTTCTCACTTCTGTTTAGGCTAAGGCTGCTTTGTTAGAAATTGACAGAAGCAAGAGGAATTGAATACCAAAAGACAAGGTCAGTTAGGAAACGCTAGTGTCCATCTGAACAAAAAATGAGGAAGATGGGAGAGCACCATGCCATTTTATAAAAAAGACGTTAGCATTCCTGAATGCAGGGGCACCCTCAAACCAATCTCCTATGACACACAGGATGCCTGTATTATCCCTCCAGCCCTAACTATCTCCCCCAAAGCAGCCTTGTGTGCTTTCACTTTGACTTGGAGGATAACTTAACTGTCAAAGCATCACTCTTGGTGTTCATTTTGTAGTGGTTTGTATTAGTTAGCGAGACACCTAACCACAACTGTGGGATGGCATACTTACAGAACTGAGACATCAAAATTGTCAGCAAACTATGAATGCAATCACCATAAATGTATGACTTGAAGGAATGAAATCTCATCTCTCAAAGAGACTAAGTACCACAACTAACTACTTCATTTAAAAAGGTGACATTAGAGGAAATGATTTTTATGTAAATGACAGCAATACCACAGATTATATTAATACCACAGATTATATTAATACCACAGTAATACCACAGATTATATTGATGGCTATTCTCCTCACCATTAATAGCAGAGCCATCCTACAAAAGATTCACACACTTCCTTCTTTACCAAGGGCTTCTTTAGGTTGTTTTCTCATACAATTGTATTATTATTATTATTTTATATTTGTAGTAGTAGTAATAGTAGTAGTATCAACAGCATCCTGCAAATCTCTAGTCAACCTCAAACTTGCTAAGTAGTCAATAGTGCCCTTAAAACTTCTGACCCTTCTGCCTCCACCTCTTGAGTATTAGAATTAGATCCAGAAGCTCCCATGTCTGATATTGTGTGGGGCTGGGGACAGAGTCCAGGGCTTTGTGAATATTAGTTAAGTTAGGTAACTGATACACATGCTTAGCCTCTCCTCATAAACTGTGTGGTGAGCCTTGTTTCTGACTGTGGACTTTAGTGTTGCTATATAAATTCCACAAGGAACAGGCACGGTTTATCTTTGATTTTTATGACCTAGACTATCTCCCTCACGGTCAGTCACTAGTTCACTAAGCTCTATGGGAACTCTGGTCTTTCTGAACCCAAACTCCTTTTCCCCTTCAAACATATTCCTCAACCGTGGCCAAAGTTTTTACAATTTCTTCCAGTGTTATGTTTCTAAAGGGTTGGGGCACAAGGCTACAAGTGGTTGGCTAATGTTTTCTGAGTAAGGAAATGAATGGATGAAGCTGGTCTTTCTTTCTTGTCTTGGTGCCAAAAGGATGTGGACCCAGATAGCAAAAAGACCATGGGATTTGATGAGGTCAGATTTTCTCTTTCTTCTATGCAGAGATGAAAACATGGACTTCTTTCCTTCACGTGATTTAATTTTTTAGGCAAGGTACTGACAAGCTAAAGGATCAGTGACTCACCCTATGGTGCATGGACTTCAGGGTTCCATATCCCATTCAGCATCTTTTTTTATTCTCAGAACTTCAACTACTCAACTCTCCTCTCTTGTCTTCTGTTGTGTATTCTCAATAAACCCCAGAGTTTCAAGTAAAAACATTTTGGTTCCCCCAGTTTCAAAAGGAGCTTTGCCTCTGAACTTCCATCTCCACAACTACTTTACCTATACATTCTGATTAGCTCAGAGTCCTACTCGGCCCATGCAAAAGCCCCAGAACTATGATGCTAGACCATCCTTCTCACCGCCAATCAGCAGCACCTCTTCACTGTGTGCCTCATTAATGGTGCTGGACACGGATGCTGGTCCTACCAGTACTATAAGCTCCCTCTCACACCAGCCTATAGAGTGCTGCCCTTTCCTGCCTTCCAGGGAATGAATCTTCCGCTGTTTCTTCTTCATTACCAAGCATAGTTTAAAAGATGTCTTGGTGCATTCCTAAAATCAAAGCACTGGACAGGCTGGGGCAAGAAGATATGAAGTCTCAAGATAGCCTGGACCACACACTGTTAAAGTCCAGTCTGGGCTACAGGGTGAGACACTGTCTCTAAAAGCCAAGGGCTGGGACTATACCTTGGAGAGAGAGTAGTATTTGTGTCAACCATGGTTGACACAATGAGCATACACATTGGTTCACTAAAATCCAGTTTCTGTCCTTCATACTACCAATAAGAGAAAAGTGGAATCCCCCAGCAAGTGCACAAAGTCCTTGCATACATCTCAGCATTGATCAGGCCTCTTCTGTGTGCCACCCAGCTCGACTAAGTTTACGTTCTTGAAAAAGGAATTTGGGGCAACTAGCAACTCACTGTAGAGACCTAGGGGCCTAAACTAATGTCTTCTGCAGCTGGGATCCTTTAACTCCAGTGGGGTCTGCAATACTGGTGGTTATGGGGTAAATAAGGGCACTTGTGTTTCTGAATGCTTCCAGGTACCACTTAGAGCATGGATGGAATAGTAGCAAACCTCAGCACCCTCACTATGCCTTTTAGCCCCACGATAACAACTTTGATCTAAGATGTATGATACCAGTCCTAAGTCCTTGACATCCTCACACTGGCAGACTAACCAATGGTCTTTTTTTATGCTTTCACAGGTACTTTATTCTTTTTTTAAAACTCGGTGTTCCTCCCGATATAGACTGTTATTATTTACTGCAGTTAACAGTGACTATTTGAAACTCTGTGGGCATCTTAAAGAGACTGATGAAATGTCATTTCCACATAGTGTGCTCCACTAATCTTGTCTCCAACCCACTCATCTACCTGCAGGGTGGGATGAATGGACATACTCTCCCCAAGGCCTCCAGGTAGAAGCCATGACTGGAGCAGGGCCATGTGAACACAATCAAGATAGTGGCCTCAACTTCATCAAACATAAAATCTTTCGTTCAGAGAAAGGATGAGCAGTGCCTGTCCACTCTAGCTGCTGGGACCTTGCAACTCTCCATTTTCAGAAGGTTCCATCCAAGGCAGGGAACCTCAGAGGCATTGTCAAAACTCACATACTAGCTGTTGCCTTGAGGGGGGCAACATCAACTACCATAGGATGAGGAAGATTTACACATTTAAGGCAAAAGTGTCCTGTAAGAACTAAGAAATAGCTAATTATCTTTGATCTTAAAATATTACTTGAGGTAATATGCTCTACAAGGCCAGTAGTGACTTCTATAAAAATGTCTACTGCTGCACTACTTATGAATATTCAAATAGGTACACAATGCATACTTACTGAGTAATTTTTTAAGATGCAAAACAAACAAACAAAAAAACAACAAAATCATAAGCAATCATAAAAACACCAAATAAATTGTCATTTAATAACATACTTACTCCAGATGAATTAAGAATGGTAGGGTCATTATTGTTTATATATAAAAGTGTATATATTAAACAGCTTTTTAAAGGAAAAAGGAAAAAGCATCTATGCATATATGAACCGTGTATCACTCACACAGGGTACATCAACAATAATATAAAAACATGAGCTGATAGGCACAGAATATATTGCATTGCTACCAGCAGAAATAGCCAATAAAACCAGTCATTAGAAATTAAAACAGTCTGATTTATCTCTTTAAGCACACTCTGGGCATTATAAATGGCAGAAGAGGACAAACAAAGATGAGGCAGGCTGACCTGGAGCAGGGTTTGGTGACTGCCTGGTGTAGGACACATTGAATGTGGGCTCCTCGATGAGTGGTGGTGGATACATGCGCCGGCGGATGAAGAAACCAGCTCCACAACAGAAGAGCACACCCATCATCAACAGGAACCTGCAGAGATCAAGACACAGGCTGAGGCCAGGCTCTAGAATGGTAACAAAAATGCCGGATGATTCCCAGTTGTTTTTGGAATACTACTCCAAAGTGGCAAAGCAGAGAGATTCATCAAGCTGTGGGAAGCCTCCAGCCATGAAGGCATACGACTAGCCTTGGTCCTCCCCAAGTGTTTCACCTTGGGACAATCCTCCTATGGATGGTATCAGCGAAATACTTGTCCTGCATTTTCTCAATGGAGGTTCTCTTCTCTCTGATGAGTCTAGCCTGTGTCAAGTTGACGTAAATAAGCCAGTCCACTAACTATACATAATCATCTGTGCGGTGTGCTGTTTTTTTTTTCCAATTTGACACAAACATATCTGGGAAGATAGAATAGTAAATGAGAAAATATCTCCATGAGACTCCCCATAGGCAAGTCTGTGGGGGCATTTTCTTGATTGACTGATGTGGGAGGGCCAAACTCACTGTGAGCACCCCTGGGTAGGTGGACATGGGATACAGAAGAAAGCAGGCTGAGGAAGTCATGAGGAGCAAGCCCTTAAGCAGTGTCCCTGGGCAGCTTCTGCTTCAGTTCCGGCCCTGACTTCCCTCAGTGACAGAACTTGACCTGAGAGTTGTGAGATGAAATACATCCCTTCCTTCCTCCTCGAGTTGCTTTAGGAACGGTGTTTTATTACAGTAGTAGAAATCCTACCAAAGACAGTCAGTGAGTCCCTTTCCCACACCTCGATGGACTTAATTTTTAATAGAAGAGAAACCCGAAAGGCAAATGCACAAACTATTTATTCCTAACAAGTAAGCGATCAGAAAGAAAAATGAAGGCTGGAAGAACAGACCTGTGTGAAATATTTTCTATCAAAACTCCTCACTATAGTTTGAGTGTGTAATTCAGTGCACTGGGAGGCGTACACAAAGATACTATTGCACATGAGAATGGACAAATACTCTCCTCCAGCCATATCTGAGCTATGTTCTAAAGGAGAAGGCGGTGCCTTGAGGAGGAACAGGAAGTCTGGTGAGAAGAATGACGTGTGACGAGGCCTAGAGCAGGGAAAGCTCAGGGGAGAGACACAAGAGTTGGCCCTGGAGGGATGTGGGAAGTAGATTCTGAGGTCTGGAGAAGGAAAGAACCTCATCAGCAAAGATGCTGGAATCACACAAGGGGCAGCATCTGTCTGTCTCTGCCTCCTCTGTCCCCCTGCCCCTCCCTGTCTCCAGCTTCCCTTCTCCCCCTCCCCCACTCTCTGTCTTTCTCTCCTCCCTCTCCCCTCTCCCCTCTCCCACTCTATCTCCATCAGTATAGTCCTACATCCCCAGACCCTTGTTTTTCACTGCATTTTTCACTCTCAGGTAGGGTCTCATTAAACTGGCTCGAATGCACTCTACAGTCCATGCAGGTTTTCAACATGTAATTTTCCTGCCTTAGCCTCCCAGGCAGCTGAGATTACAGGGCAGTACCACTAAGCCTAGCTGGACTTGCCTCTTTAGGTTTATCATCTTACCTTTAACGTGAAGTCCTACAAACATATCTGAGAACAGTGACTCAAAGCCTAGAGTATACAGGGATGTACACAGCGATTCACTGCTGGCCATTCCAATGGATCTGGCTCTCTGGTTTGCAAATAAGTCATTTGAGGTCTTCACTATGATACGAGGTCAAGATGTTGATTATACTGCCAAATGGAACTTTTTTCCCTCCTAAATGAAAAATGACACTGTACCTCACACTTAAGAAGGAAGGACAGCACAGAGTCACTTGACAGACCAGCTGTGTCTTTGGTAATACATGTAATTGATCTGTTCCTCATTGAAATATTAGCCTGAAGACTTACTTCTAATGGGGGAGGGGGGTTGACAAAGGCCAGGAAAATGAACTTCAAGTTAGCTGGGTGAGAGTTGTGGCAACTAATGAGAAAAGTTGTTTTCAAAGGATTATATCCACAGGCAGGGTGCCCACTGTAGTCTGTCGTACAGCATAGTTGGGAAGCTTCCCAAGGGTTGGTTAGAAGGCGAAGTTGCTTTCATTTTCTAAAGTCAGAAATAATCCAGTTTCTTTAATTCAGTTTGCCTTTTTAATTCTTTTAACATGGCAGTTTCCCAGCCTGCAATCTCCTGGTGAGGGGCACCAATAACACAAGACCCTGTTGCCTGGATCCATTCCAGGAGCGGTATGGGAACCTCCAGTGGCAGGCTCATCCACACAGCTATCCCTGCCCATCTCTCCCATTTTGCAACATGTGCTTTACAATGCTAATGAGGGGTACAAACAGCCACCATTCTAAAACTGGAAAATTTCATTCAAACCTCAGCTTTGTTTCTATAGCTGGCAGGGCCTCTTAAAAGCATTCTCCTCCCAACTGCAGTAAAGAAGCAGAGGCCAAGAACCTGGACAACAAAGAGGACCCTAAGAGAGACATACATGACTACATAGGAAGGAGAAAGAGACAAGAAGATCTGAGTAAATTGGGAGCGTGGGTGTCACAGGGAAGGGTAGAAGGGGAGAGGGGAGGAAGGGAGGTGAGCAGAGAAAAATGTATAGAGCAAAAAAAAAAAAAAAAAAAAAAAAAAAGCAAAAAAAAAAAAAAGAAAGAAAAGAACGAAAAGCAGCCGCAGAGGTCAGCTGAGGACATTGAACTAACTGATAGCACTGACTTTTTCCTCTCTCAGCCTGAGACCTCCTCTCCACAAAACACTTACCTCATCATGCTGGGAACAACCTCACCAAAAGAGCTGCTCAAAACCTTTGCAACGTTTCCCCGAATTGCTGGCATTAGGAGTTTTGTGGAGGCTGGACAGATGGCTCAGTGGTTAAGAGTACTGATTGCTCTTCCAGAGGACCTGGGTTCAATTCCCAGCATCCACATGGCAGCTCACGACTGTCTATAACTCCAGGATCCATCACTCTCATGCAGACAATACATATAGGAAAAACGCCAATGCACATAAAACAAAAATAAATAAAGATTTGCGCACTGTCTGCAGAGTACTCCCATATAACGGCCTACTTGTTACTGAAGGGTTAATGACCTAAAAGCCTCAGGTAGATGGAGCAAGTCCAGACAGTAAAGCCGACTTGTCTGATAACACCTGTGGGCTGTTGGGATCCAATGAGCTCCTGATAAGGAGATCGATGTACCTGCATCTGCTGCTATCTACCACTGTGAAGCTGCAGAAGAAATGACCTGAAGATGAATATACCACCCTGTTCCCCCATGCACACAAAAGCCCCCTGTGCATGCACACAGTTGGAATGATGCAGGTCTAGAAGCTAATTACTTTATCTTGGACTAGCTTTAGCCCCTAAATAGCCATGCCTTTCCCACCTCTGTGTCAGGACTAACACCCTGTGACTAACAAATAGAGGAAAACCCTGTGACTAATAGATGAAAACTGTTTGGAATCTATCAAATTATCAGCCTCCTCCTAGCTTCCAGGAACCCAAAAGCTAAGAATGTCATCAGATAGGCATCTAATGCCTGCAGAAAAGCTTTTTCTATCCTGCTGTAACGATCTCTCTGATGTACCCACCAATGTATTTTAAAATTGTCAGGACTTGCTACTGTCTTTATTCTGTAAAACCATTAGACTTCATGAGACTGTTTCCCTTCCCCATCCTGAAACAGGAGAATCATAGAGTCCATTCCAGAGGGTTTGGCCTTCAGCACCAGGGAGCCTCCCCCTACCCCCCCCCCAGCCCCCCTACTCCCACTCCAATGATCTCTTACTGAAAGCAGAGCAAAGCTTTGCTGAGGCTTTGTCTTAAGCTCTATTCCCGATCCTCTGAAACTGCCCACACTACAAGAAAAGCATCCCCTGACGCAGGCTGAGCCCTTTGGAATGGACTCTAGAGTCTCTCATGTTCTGTTCTGCTAAGTCTCCTTTCTTGATCTGTTTCTGAAACTAGTATCATTTTATCATCATCCACTTTACAGGATGATGGCTTATCAACAACCCTCGATTTATGCTCCACAGATTTTAGGAGCCCAGGCATGGGTGTTCTGAAATAGCTTAAGAAATGTCAGGTGGTCCCTTGGAAGTCACATATGCCTGAAAACAAATGTCTTCTCATCCCTCATCATAAACTGCTTTACAACACTAGAAGGGCCCTCCTTCCCTGCTGAGAAAGGGTCCTGGTACATAAAAACAGCTTGGTTCCTCTGGAGGAAAGGTCTTGTGTGACATTTTACAACATAACGGTCACCCTGTAAAGACCCCTTAGCCTACACCAGGTGAGATGTGACTATAGCCTTTTAACTTTAAAAATGCTACCCTCGTTTGTCTCTGCAACAAGTGTCTAAGGCCTGAGTGTACTCCTAGCATTCTAGAGAACTCACGATTCTCTCAATAGACTTAATAAAGCATGGTGATCTGTAACGTCCTCACATGGATTATTTCATTTGAAGCCCCAGTGAGCAATCCCACGCCAACACAGGACCCAACCTCACTGGGCCTTCCTGGCTAAGGAGAGGTTGAGCTACATGTGAGGATTCCTTGACAAACATCCCAGGGTCACTGAAATCGGAAAGGTCTGGAAAGGCTGCTGTTTTCCCAGACAAAATGGATGAGTCCTCTGACATCCTTAGGAGGTAAATTGGTGTACTGGATTCCATTAAAAGGTTTGTGCCTTGTATAGGCCTCTTAGAGGAGCCTTCTTAGGGAGGAGAAGGATGGGCCTCTGAGGCCCCATGGGGCAGGCCTCTTGGGGCGTCATTTTTTGATATTTTGAGGATGATATGCCCCTTTGAGAAGCTTTAAAGTTTCTGAAGAAAACTTGTACTGAGGATCCGCCCCTTGTCGTCCTGTGCTATGCTGGGATACCAATTGCAGAGGGCTTTGTTTTCTGATTCCACCTCTCATGAATGACCAGCCAACTATATACATGACTCAGTACACACAGGGCAAGCTCTGTGGGGGGAGTTATTTTGTTGATTTGTTATTGGTGTTTCTGTCTTATTTTGTGCCCCCTCCCTTGGTTCTGAGAGACAGGTGGACCGCACTCATTTTGGCTTCATGATGGCTTCTCTTGGCTGCACACTTCACTCTTGCTTTTTTGAGTCACAGGATCACTGCAGCTTGGGTGCCTGGGGCATTCTTTACATTCTCTGTCCTTACGGTTGCCAGTATTTGTTATTTGTTCTGTGTATCCTCTCTTGTTATCTGTGGTCTTCCCAGTTACATACCCTTTCCTCCAGGTCGGGGAATCTGCAAGCATACCAAACAGCTCCTGGAGTCACCTGCCTGGGAACCTTTCTTACTCCCAGGACATGTGATGGGTCTTACATGGAGTTGAGATGCCTATTTTTTATTGCTATTGCCTTTATCTTTCTAATAAATTTCAACAAGCCACTTATTTTCCTTGTAATGCGGGGACCACCCAATCCAAGATTTCACCCCTTAAATGTATACTGAAGAGATCTGAGGAGGACTGTGGTATTTCACTCTTCAAGGAAAAGCTGCACACTTTTTGTGAAGTCGACTGGCCTTCTATGAAGTAGATTGAACATTAAACCTCCCAAGGGTTTTTGGCGTTGGCTGCTGATATAGACGCTGGGAGACCATGTTACTTTGAGAAAGCCTTCCTGTCCAAACACTTACAAATGAAAAAGGGCTAGTTCAGGAGCCACTACCACAGTTAAGGATGGTCCGCCTGGGTCACAAACTCCTTGTGGTGGTCTCAGATTGCCCCTTTCCTCCTCTAAGCAGAGATCTTTGAAAATTAGGCACTGCACTCATCTTACTCCCCAGGACAATAAAATGTCCTCTGCCTGTCCACAGCTTAACTCAGCTGCCCTTCTGTCTGAAGACCATTTCCTCACTTGGTTGTGCCTCCCAAACGATTCTTCCTCTGCTTCTCCCTGGCTCTCAGTCTCAGAGACCTACCCCACCTCTTCTCATCCTTGTCACTCAGCTCCCACTTAACATCCCACTCAGAGCCTGGAACTTAGCCAACTTCCCTCTTCCTTCTCTCAAAGGGCTCCCCTGGTCCACAGGGAGTGAGCCATAGAGGCTTGCTGATGGAACCCTGTAAGACAACCCAGCTGCAACAGGACGGCAAATAGCACAGGGTGAGTGGTGGCTGCAAGAGCAAGGAAGCAGGGGCTGCGGCTGTGATGCAGACAGGAACAAAGCAGCCCCTCCCATTTCCTTATCCCAGCCAAGACCCCTGGCATCCTGGTAGCCTTGCCAGCCTGGGAATCCAGGACCCCACCTCAGAATGACCACAAAGTAGAAGGCAAGTTTCAGTGTGGGGATGCCTCTTAGCTGTGTGGCTCAGGACAGCCTGGAGGTCGGCTCTATATTAGGTCCTAATGCCTACCATTTCTACTGTGTCTCTAAGCCTGCTTCTCCTGAGATAGGATATTCTTCCTGTTCTTGGGCCTCCTTTGCCTTAAGCCCGTGGTCTACCTTTGCCTCTGTCCTAGAGTCTGCGTACTCTTGCTTTTATTTTACTTTTCAGTTTTAAAGACACAGACATCAAGAGGGGGTGTGGGGGGAGGGGAAACAACCTGATGTCAGAAGTTTTGAGTTCCCTTGTCTAATTTTCACTTTCTGTTTACTGCTCTCTAGTTTATCATACATTATTCTGCAACCTGATGTCTTTATAAGAAAAAAATACTTATTAAGCTTTTCAAGTTGTTTGCCTCCACCTGTAGACACACACACACAAACTGGTTAAAGATCTGGGTTAATCCATGATTATCACAGGAAGCAGAGATGCAAGGCAAGGAGCTGAGAGCTTTCCATCCTGACCCACAGGCAGAGAGACACTGAGTCTGGTCAGGGCTTCTGAAATCTCACCCCCAGTGACACACTTCCTCCAACAAGGCCACACCTCCTAGTCCTTTCCAAATGGTTACAACAACTAGGGATCCAGCATTTAAATACATGAACCAATGGGGGCCATTCTCATTGAAACCACCACAAACACTCCGTGTCTGAAACCTTCCAATAACAGTTCCAGCTGTGGCCGAGTACCCAGAGATGGCCTTGTTATGTTATTACTCCTTTAAGAAAGGAGCGACAGGCAAGTCCTGGGCCCTCAACTGAGTATCCAGTCAACTCCTCGCTCCTGCCAGCTGGTTAAATGCAATCAGCGCTTAACTGTATTTGACATCAAGGTTGGAGAAACTAGGGCATACAGGCTAAAAACTAAGAATGGGAAGAGGGCCCACCAATGCAGCAAGGAAAAAGCTGTTGTATATATTGTTTAAAGACCCCAATGAAATTAGATATTGCCTAGTAAGCCCCCTTAGGAAAAAGTTCTTACAAAAAATGGTGAGTTTATTTATGACTAGTATTTGAAACTGTTAAATCAGAAAGGTTTGTATATAAAGGTTATAATGGCTAGCTGTAATTCCAGATGCCCTTTGAATACATACACCCTTCTTAGTTCTGATTTACAAAAATGTTCCCCCATTCAAGCTCATGTATATCTTTAAAGCTTTTGCTAAAATTTAAACTTTCTTCCTCTCAGGATCTGTAAGACCATTGCGGGGTGGAGGGGGAAAATTGAAAAAAAACAAAAAACAAAAAATAAAACTATAAAAATTCCAATTAGAAAAATAGCTCAAAACTTACAACAGAAAAGGTTACTACTTAGCAGTCTGTATACAGGTAATCTCAATTTGCTACAGTATGCCATGTATATAATCTGAATCCAACTATTGTTTAGAGAAATAAAATTTAAAAATAAATAGATACGGCCGGGCGGTGGTGGCGCACGCCTTTAATCCCAGCACTTGGGAGGCAGAGGCAGGCGGATCTCTGTGAGTTCGAGACCAGCCTGGTCTACA
>NC_022029.1:47883436-47887216 GCF_000317375.1 Microtus ochrogaster
TTTTTTTTGGTTAAAAAGGTTGGTTAAAATATTGTAGGTAAGGATGGATTTTTTTTTACAATAAAATAAATTTTGTCAAAAAATGATGGAATTTAAGGATGATGTATGTTTGATGACTGAGATTTACAAATTCCTAAGTTTATAATGGTCTGTTCATGTTAGCAAAAGAATTAGATAAAGATAATGCCTAATCATGTATATCTTTGCTAACTTTGTTAAGTTTAGCTATTAGAGAGACTGAAAACATCAAAAAACTACAGTAAAAATTAATTATACACCTTTTATTCTTATGTCTCTTTATGACAGTCGATCTTACTGTTCTTTCCTGTAACATATATAATTATATATGATAAAATAAGCTATTTAATAGAAATTATTCTTCAAATTAATTTAGAGTTTATAAAATTGCACTATAGAAGGATCAAATGAGGTACCCAGTTTCCCCATTGATTGTTTTTACAGTTTAAAATGTATTTTGGTACTAAAAGGGCTTCAGTTCAAAACTGTAATATAAAGGCTTAAAATCTTAACAGATAAAATTACGAAATCTTGCCAGTCTATTATAAACTGTTACAACAAAGATAGCTAAGACATAAATGTTAATTATTAGCCACCTTATAACTGATCAAATGTCTGCTTTTTATTTTTATTGTTTTTATTGAGCTATATATTCTTTTCTGCTTCTCTCCCTTCTTACCCACTCCTCTTCTACCTTTGCCCGAGGTACCCATGCTCCCAATTTACTCAGGAGATCTTTTCTTTTTCTACTTCCCATGTAGATTAGATCCATGTATGGCTCTCTTAGGGTCTTCTTTGTTGTCTAGGTTCTCTGAGGTTGTGAATTGTAGGCTGGTTTTTCTTTGCTTTATGTCTAAAAGCCACTTATGAGTTAGTACCAATGATGTTTGTTTTTCTGGGTCTGGGTTACCTCACTCAATATGATGTTTTCTAGATCCATCCATTTGCCCACAAATTTCAAGATGTCATTATTTTTTTCCCACTGTGTAGTACTCCATTGTCTAAATATACCACATATTCTTTATCCATTCTTCAGTTGAGGGGCATTTAGGTTGTTTCCAAGTTCTGGCTATGACAAATAATGGTGCTATGAACCTAGTTGAGCACATGTACTTGTGGAATGATTGAGCATCCTTTGGGTATGTATCTAAAAGTTGTATTGCTGGGTCTTGAGGTAGGTTCTTTCCTAATTTTCTGAGAAATTGCCATACTGATTTCCAAAGTGGCTATACAAGTTTCCACTCTCACCAGCAATGGTGGAGTGTTCCCTTTACCCCACATCTTCTCCAACATAAGTTGTCATCAGTGTTTTTTATCTTGACCATTCTTACAGGCGTAAGATGAAATCTCAGAATTGTTTTAATTTGCATTTCTCTGATGGCTAAGGATGTTGAGCACTTCCTTAAGTGTCTTTCAGTCATTTTAGATTCGTCTGTTGAGAGTTCTCTGTTTAGGTCTGCACCCCACTTTTTATTGGATTATTTGTTCTTTTGATGACCAATTTCTTGAGTTCTTTTTTTATTTTGAAGATCTGTCTGATGTGGGATTGGTGACGATCTTTCCCCATGTCCAAATGTCTTTAATGTGTCCAAAATGTGTTTGCTGTCATGCTCAGCCCAAATCTAACTCATTTACAGAGACAGAATGAGAGGGAGAAACCAATGTACCTCCCACTATACAGTCTTACGTAAATGCTGTCAAAGTTAAGCCTAACTCAAGTTACTCAAAACAAGTTTAAAATAAGGTTTGTTTAATATAAAATAATATTCAAAACCAGGTGTATTTTTTTTAAAAGCTGGTTATAGAAAATTGAATGTTTTAGTAATGTAGGTTAAATTTACAGTACACTTACATGACAAGACATCCCCATGTTCCAGTAGTGCCCTTTCCCTTGAATGGACACAGACCCCATCAGAGTAAATTTCATTGTTACAGGATGAGAATGCATGGGAAAACAAAACTTACTGCTTTTGGTGTGTAGGCCAGAACAAGGAACACCTCCTCTTTATCTACAAGGAAGATGAATTCCTTTTCATGTCTTACATGACAGGGGATGAATTCTCTAACTCAGTGGATCTTAGTGTCTGCACCCATATCCTAAATATTTCAAGCAACAGAGAGGCAAATAGCAATTAGTCTGTCCACGATGTCTCCTCAATTAACATGAGGCTGCTGCAAATGGGGGAACCTTGTACCCCCACCTACCACCTGACTCAATGAGACCTGCATACTAGTTCAGTTGGCTATGACCATTATCTTGACTTTGATCGTTTTAGCGAAAACTAATCCCCAGGGCTAAGAGGTAATTACTTTATGTATAGGAAGACTCCCCCCCCCCAAAGTTTTAGATAAGGTAAGATAGAGCCTCTGCCACAGGGCCTGCCAGGCTGAACTATGGGAACTCATTTAAACACTAAGTTGCAGGTACCATGCCCGAGGAAAAGACCTGGACTGTGACAGTCCACTTTGACAGCCTGAGTCACCTTCTAGAGACTACAGAAACAGCTTCTCCAGCGCTGCTGCCATTGGAATCAAACAGGTCTCCATGGGGCAGAAGCTTGAGGAACTCAACAGGGGACATTTGGAGATGGGCATCACTATGACCTATCATCCCTTCAGACTCATGGCAGTATTAGTCACAAAGTTTCCTATAGGATTAGCCACAGAGGTTCCCTAGGAATGGGGTCTGACACAAAATTTTAAAAACTACTACATTTGTTTGTAGAAAAGGAGAAAAGATCAAATCCATGATTGTCCAATTAAAGCAAGCTGTATTTGGGGGTGAACCTGGGACTGGAGAGCTGGCTTTCTCACCCTAAGTTGGGATTTGAGAGAGCTGTCCCTGATGGCCTTTTGAAGTCTCTTTTATAGGAGACTTGCACAGGTGCAAGAATTGGCTGTTATACGGTGTTAGAAAGATACAATGAAAAGGAAGGAATAAGGGTAATGCCATCTTGTGAGTGGGTTGTAAGCAGTTTATATCAGAGCTAAGAAGCAGGAGCTTATTCCTGACTACAAATAGAAACCTTAATTCACAAGGACTTAACACAGGACAAACAGGAACTTAAATAACTACAAACAGAAACCTTAGCTTGCAAGGACTTAAGAGAAACAGAAACTTATTTTTAATGTCTTAGCTGCAAACAGAACCCTTAACCATCAAGGTATAGTGTTCCTGTTTCAGTCTCCCTTTAACTCACGAGGTATTTTCTTCCTGTTTTGGTCTCCCACATGATCATAAGCAAACCAAACAAGAAATGATCAGTGCTTTTTTACAGAAGTCCCCTTTGTGGCACTGTGCCACGGCCCACATGTGAAATGCCTCTTGGCTACAGAGCAGAGTGTATCTCCAGAGACTTTCGGAGAACTAGGACTTGCACATGGCTACTGTCTGAACGACAGTGTGCCTCCCACCCTTCTCTCAAGGAGCAACTGATGGATCTCGTACGTTACGGATCTCGTACTTTACCCAAATCTCTGTGAGGAGCTTGGGGAAGGGTGAGGATGTAGGGTTCCTGTCTTGAAAGCTAAGACACTGTAGATACAGATGAGGGGAGGTTTTCAGGCAACAGAAACCTTGTCACAAGTCTCAGTCTGCTGATTCTGACTCCTGAACACAATCTGCCCTGACACCATTTGATGTGGGAGGTCCTTTTGTCTATGTGTTGTTTTTATTGGTTAATGAATAAAGAGGCTGCTTTTGGCCAATGGCTTAGCAGAGTATAGCCAGGCTGGAAGGGGGGAGAGATAGAGAGATAGAGA
>NC_022029.1:47887316-47953039 GCF_000317375.1 Microtus ochrogaster
GGGTTCTGTGAAGTCACAGGCATCTTGAACATAGAGAGAGAGAGAGAGAGAGAGAGAATGGGCAGAGTCAGAGATAAGCCATGTAGCCCCACCAGAGACAGACGCTGGAACTTTACCTGGTAAGCCACAGCCTTGTGGCAATACACAAATTAATGGAGATGGATTAATTTAAAGTATGAGTTAGCAAAAAATACACTTAGGCTATTGGTCAAACAGTATTACAAATAATATGGTTTCTGTATGACTATTTTGAGGCTGAGTAGCCGGAAACAAACAGGTGGCCTCCTACAACAACCATTTCAGAAGCTGCCTAAGGAGTTGCTCATGCCGGAACTTGTACTTCTCCAAGCTCCCCTTACCCAGACAGCAACAATGGAGTCAGAAAAGGCTCTGCAAACTCCTACCCCAGCAGCCCAGGAAGAAGGCAAGCCAAATGCTTTTACTCAGCCGGACTGTCCCAGAGACCAGGACCATGATGATGACATTGGAACTGAGGTGGTCACTAGACTGAGAGTGGGCACTTGAGGACTGGAGGCAAAACTAGGGAAGGACACTCAGAAGAAGAACAACTTGTAACCTACCAAAAATACCACAGCCTCTGGATGGAGAGGGCCCGCACACAGCACCTGGAGCCACAGCAGTCTTCATAGGAACGGCATCTGCAGGAGAGAGGGCAGAATTCTGGGTAAAAAAGATTCAGTTTTCCTCATTGTGTGGTTCCATCAGACTCCCTACAAGCATAAGCACTTAGAAAAATCACAATGGATTCCTTCTGGGGAGTCTTCAGGACCAGAAAGGGCGCTGAGTCTACCAGACCCATGCTCCAAGGAATCTCTGCAACATAGGAATACTAACAAAGACTTGTCCTATGCTGTGGGTAACCTTTGACCTTGGGGAAGGTGGGACTGCCTCCAATGCCCTCGCAAGCTAAAACCAAAGGTTACAGAGTCAAGTTAAGAGAAAGGGCTTTGTTCTGGTCGGACACTTTCTATGTGATTTCTCTTATTAAATCTATCAACCTTAGCTTCTTTAATAGCAAATCAGATAGAATGATGGGGCCTCGTCTTTATAAAGACTACGTGCTCCCATAATCCTCTACCTACCCAAGGCCTCTGGCAGGACCCTGACTCACGGGACAGGTTCAGGGGCTGTCCTAACCCAGAAGAGCCACCCATGAAATTACTTCTTACAGGCACCAATCTAAGTGTTTTGTTAAAGTCTAGTAACCATATGCAAGGTGCAAACAACCACAGAATAACACTCCAGGACTGCTGCACCCCTCTTTGCTCTGGTTACTGTCTGCTGATAGCAACAGTGAACTCGGCTGGGGTGACGCCTAACCTTGATTGTTAACCTGACGAGACGTGAATTACCTAGGACGTAAACATCTGGATGTAGCTGAGGATGGGTGTTAAACTTCCAGAAGTTTAACTAAAGCAGGGAGACTGCTCTGACAGACAGTGAAAGTGAGCGTAGCAAGGACATTCACGCCCTCTGCTTCCTGGATGCAGGTGCACAGAGACGGGCTGCCTCATGTTCCTACCACCTCAGCTCCAGCCATGCTCACTGCTATGACTTCTACCATGACGGATTGCAGAAAGGCAAAATAAACCTTCCCTTACTCAACTGCTTCTCTCAGGAGTTATTACTTTTTAACAACAAGGAAAGTCAGCCAGCCAGGAGGTTAGTAGCTTCTAGAGCACTGTCACTTTGAACACAGCACTGACAATGGGGCACCTTCCCTACTCCCACCTGATTTACCTCTTTGTTCTTGGCCCTGCTGCTTGGAAACTGAAAGATAACATGAAAGCAGTACCCTTATGCCAATGGCTGGAGGTCCTTGAGCTGAGCCTATAACAGGAAGCAGAAGCTGCTCTTTGATTTCAACTTCAGGGGTTCTTTGTACTGTTCTTTGCATTGAAACTTTGTAGTGGCTATAAAGACTCCCAGAGAAGACTGCATTTATGTTAAGCTCTTGCTATGGTTAGCAGGTAACAATCATTAAAAGCCTGACATAATATGACAAGTGACACAAGGTACAGGTGTGGTGTTGGTTTGGGGGGGACCCACATATACTTACAATAGTTATTTTCCAACTGCTACAATCTCTGTGGTCTTAACTAATGATATGAAGGTGAGAACTGATGAGAAAAGGTGAGATGTCCCCTTTTATAAAAAATACTTTCTGAAACAGACTTCTGTCGTATACAAATACATATGCAATAGGCTGTAACATAAATTGTATTTTTTCAGAGCAACTTTTGGGGATGGCCAAACAAACAAATAAAAAAACAAAAACCTGAATATGATTAAAGTGCTATTATATCCAAAATTGGCTTCTGTCATCTCCCTGGGCATATCTGGGTGTCCCCAAGTCTCAGCCTCTGGGCTCTGAGGTGACTTTCTACTGTCAGTAGCCAAAAGATAAGATCTTCTGATCTCTTACATCTTCTGGGGGTAATACAAAATTGGCCAAGTGGTCACTTTTGCTTCCAAATGTACTACTTGATATCTTGCAATCATCAATTTTACAAGGTGTAATTCTCACAAGGGTACTGTTAATGGGAACACCCTGTTCACCTGCTGCGGACAGGCATTGTTTTCTGGCCTGCCGGCACAGAGGATTTGGGGAGCCAGGTGAAGCTCTTCTCTCCTGAACTACTGCTCTCCTGCTCTGCAAGAATCCCTCTCCGGGCTTCACCTCGGCTCTAACAGGAGCTGCTCTCCTCCCCTGCCAACTAGAGAATCTGTGTATGTGGCAACAGTAAACCAGAAGGGAAATCTCATTCTGTTGTCAGCTGCCTGATGGGGTCTATTCAATCCACAGTTCTGCATAAAAGATACCATGGGTGGACATTGATACATTTAATGCTCAGAATGGTTTTCAAACACTGCATTTGCTAAAATGTTTCACTTTTACTGTCACCCTTCTAAGGAAACAGCCACTCAACCCAAGCCTAGACATCCTACAGATCTTCGAGGCAGGAAGATAGGCCAGCTTATAAACATACTTAGAGCACCTTGCCTAGAATTCTGGGAGCTCTTGTATATTGAGTATTTAAATATATAGGTAACGATTACCTGCATTTGTTGCTGTAACAACAGATGCAGCCCTCCATCTGAAAACCCATCTCTCCCAGAATATCATGAGCACAGTGGGTTGTGAGTTCTTCACTCAGACTCTTCCTTTCAGTAAGACTCAACAGCCAAGCCTAAGATAAGTTTTCAGTTTGGAAACTGCAAGTACATACTGACAAATGACTGTTTTCTCCTCTCAAAACACAAGGCATTCATTATGGCCCCTTCAGCTACACATCCATTCACTCTTCAGCATCTGTAGGACCCCTCTGCATCTCTGGCCTGACTCTCAGTGTCAGATGCCCGCAAATGTTTCCCAGTGAAAGCAACACACACTTACCCAAGGCTAATACTCTCACCCCCTCTCCTTCAACTGCTTTCTTTCCAGTAGACTGGAGGATGAGGCACATCCTGCTGCCATTTCAAATATGGGCAATTATAAACTAAATGCTAACTACAACCTCGAGCTTAGTTCAGTGTAGAAAGTATTACTGGGTGGTATAATGTACTGAATAAGTCCATCCTCTAACACACGTGCCCAATGCCTGAAAAAGCATTTCTGTTCCAAAGGAAGTCATTAATACCAAACTGGGTGCAGAGCAGATGGTGATAACAGAATGGATTTTCCATCTCGTTCTACTGTGGACCAGATACACCAATTCTCAGACTGGCAGTAGAAAATAACACCATTCTTACCCACACTCACTGGTCAGCACTTCTAATTATATGGGCCTGCAGTTTCCGTTTGGAAACGGCTGTCTGTTAGCCAAGGCTTCTCGCTGCACGCTGGGATCCAAATGTAGATTGCATCAGAGAACAGGACACATTACCCTGAGCAGGTGTTAATCTGTAATTCAGTATATTCCAAAGATAACGCTAGGGTGTCTATGTTTCTCTCTGGATAAATGAGAAGTAATGTAGTCCTTAGGGTGCAAGAATAAGTCTGGGTACTTGTGGGCCATGAGTTTGCAGTCTGTGCCAGCGTCAGTTAAATAATATAAAAAGTGAGACGGTCCTTCTGCCGAGTTTTTAAGGATGAGAAATAAGCACGTGTCATTATTAGCACTGTCCAGAAGTAAACAGGATCTGACCTTTGGACACATTTATTCTATAAATGGAATAGGTGGACATATTAAGTTAGAGAATGTTCAATGTCAATAAAACACAAATATTTCTAGTTTGAAAATAGTAAAATATTGGTACATAAATATTTCCTTTTGGGTTTGGTGTGGTGGTCCAGGCCTTTAACACCAGTACTTGGGAGGAAGACGCTGGGAGATCCTGTGGTTTCTTAGCCTGGTCTACATAGTGAGTTCTAGACCAGTCAGCACTATATAGTGAGACATCGCAGGAAAACACATTCCTTTCCCTTTTGGTTACTGTGATGGACTAGATGGACTTGTCTTCCTCGCCTGCATCTACCAAAAGATTCATATTCAGAAATGCTAATCACTAATAGGACGGCATGTCAAGGTAAGTCTTGGCAAGTCATCAGGTCATTAAGGTGACACCCTAGGGAATGAAATTAGTGCCTTTATAAGACCAGGGAGGAGACAGCTTGCTTTTTCTCTACAGGGAAGATGGCTGTCTACAAACCACACTGGGTCAGCTGGTACCATCATAGGTTTCTAGCCTTAGGAGTAATAGAAATACAAATGTTTGCTGTTTTAAAGCAACCCTTGAAATTGTAACAGTAACCTGCCCAGGCAGATGCTAAATAGTTATTAGTTAAAATGATATGTAGGAAATTAATCCTGAATGTGGTAGAGCAGCTGTAACCTGAGTGGAAGGGGGCAAAGTATAAGAGGTCGTGACAACTGGCAGCTGCTATCATCATGGGGCAGTGTTGGACAACAGGATATGGCTAATAATTAAGCTGTATACTTTTATACTTTACATACTATTTGACTTACTATTTAATTGTCAGCCAAGGACAGTAGCATGTCTGTGGTGACAGCAAGTCAGGAGCCTGAGGCAGCAGAAGAATGATTTAAGTCCAGGATTTCCAGTTCAGTCTTGGCAACACCGTGACTCTCCAACTTATTGGAAAAGAAACCCCTTTCCCTGAATACAGCCTTCAGTCTCCACAGACCATTCTCTTCCTTTCCGTGTTCGTCACAATAGTAGGGTTGGTTTTTTATTGTTGTTTTTGTTTCCTTTTGGCTTTGTCTGTTTCTCTGCAATATTAACTATTTTCATTTGAAGTCTGAACCTGTTTATACAACTTTACCAATTATAATTCTTCCCTCAATGGGAGACCATGCCCACATTGGGTACAATCTTGACTTTCCTTTATCAGGAAGAATCCCAATTTGTTTTCATTTCCACACACACAGTTAACATTTTTACCAACTATAACACATGGTAAAGAACCTCCCACCAACTCAACCCTTTTAAAAAACACAGCTCTCACCTTACATGGAATGTGAAAGAGTTTATTCTGGAGCCATTTTAAATGACATGGCCCAGACACACAGATTTAACCTTACCCTAACTTCCATGCTCCAACATGGAGGCAGTTTCATGAAGTCTTATAGTTTTACAGAATAAAGAAAATCATAAATCCTGACTATTTTAAAATGCATTGGTGGGTACATCAGAGAGATTGTTACAACAAGATAGGGGGAGCTTTTCTGTAGGCATTAGATGCCTATCTGATGGCATTCTTAGCTTTTGGGTTGGTGAAAGCTAATAGTCTGCTAAGTTAATAAACTAGGTTTTATCTATTAGTGACGGGGTTTTAGTTCTGATACAGTTGTGGGAAAGTCCACCATTAACATCCAATTCAGTCTTCGTTTTTCATGTATAATACAATTTAATCATTTATGGACTCCTTCCAGCACAATCTAAAGGACTACTTCTCAAGCCTTACTTTTAGGGTGTTTTCCTATCCTAGAAAAGTTCTCCTGATCTGAATGAGGTGGCAGGAAGTCCCGCCCATGTAGAACCTTTTTAACCTATTTTAATTGCCTACACCTAGCAGGTATGTGTGTGGGGGTGGAAAGTGTGGAGTCCAGGTGGATGGGGAAAGCTGTTTTGCTTTTCTAATCAGTTCAGAAAAATTGTTGATGTATAATTGATATACAAAGAGCTGCATTTATATGATTTGATTTATATAATCTGATAAGTTTGGAGTGAGTCTGGATGCATGAGATCCTCACTGTAGTTCATGGAACAGACATTCTGAGCATTTTAATAGTGTACATCTGTGCATATGTAACATATCTTTTAAAAATAATTTCCATCTCTACAGCATCAGGGCTTTTATCTATCTTGCTATCAGGTCAAAAGCGTCACAGATTGAGGATACATTATACATTTCTGATTCATTTTCTGTAAACCTCAGTTGACTTTAGGTCAGAACCTTCTTTCCTGGTCTGTTTTGATTTCCCTACAAGAAGGGGTGTGCTTGTCTGTTGAGACATACTATGATGGTCATTAAACTCCTATCTGATCAATATATCTAAGATCAAAGCCAATGGGGTGGCTTCAAGGAGAGACGCTGGCTGCCAGCCCTTTCTTGTGAGAACTATTTATTACTGGCAGAAACCTCCTCAACCTTGAATAAGCACAAATTACTTGCATTTAAGGTGGCTTGTGGCATTTATTGGAAGAAATCCCACTTTTATTTCCACTCTGAGGGAAAGTATCATAAATATTGTAAACCCTATAGTTAGCAGTCCAGAGGGAATAGAAAGAGCTCATTTTCTTATAACTGGTACTGCTGAATAACCCAGCTACAGCAGGTCTTCACACTTCTGCTGAGCTTAACTAACTCCACAGAATTTTGGGAAGTCTATACTCTGTTCCTAGGAGCTAGATTTTTCTTCTTTTTCTTCATTTTATAAATTGCTGCACATTTAAAATCAGTTCAATTCAGGTCTGTCTTTGGAAACAGGCTTTCTAATTTCTGATTCAGTAAGATTCAGATTAAGATATGGTAAGATTAAGAAATATGCACCCTGCCAGCACAGCAGGGTAAGATGGGAAATGAAAAAGTCAAAATCTTCCCAGAACCTTGTAATATTTTAATCTGCTAACAAGTTTATAACCATTGAAATCACACAGCACACAAAATGCAAATGAAGAAATATGAATTTGGCAATGTGGTACGAAAGGGAGACAATTCTATTACCCTGATCTAGGAATTGGAGTTTAGGTTGATGACTGACATATTTTCTCAGCTTAATCCTCCCTTGCTCTGCTGTCTCAGTTTATGCAGGCAATTTAAGAAACAGCACAGGTTGGCTGATTTATAAGCGTTCTATCTCCAGCGCTCCCTATGCCTCCCCAGGCTGGGAATCAAGGGCTGTGCTCAGCTGTCTCACTCACCACAGAGAAGAACGGGGTTTTAGAAAGCAAGGGGAATGGGTGCTGGGGAGCACACCGGAACAGAGTTTGTCTCCATACCTCTCTCCAGAGTGAGGACAGACCCTGTTTTAGTTACTTTTCTGTGACAAAAAACAAACAAACAAAACAAAATGCCATGACCAAAAGTAACTTAAAAAGAAAGGGTTTATTTAGTTTCATGTTCCAGAAGGATAGAGTTCATTATGGTGAGGAAGGAATGACGACAGGCCGAGAAAGATGGAGACAGAGGCAGGAGCTGGCTGAAGCAGAGCGAACAGGATGTAGGGCAAGGCTCAAAGCCCTCAAAGTCCAGCCCCAAGGACAGACTTCCTCCAACAAGGTAACACCTCCTAAACTCCATAACATGCACGCAGAGGCCACCAACTGGAACCAGGTGTTCACATTCATGAACCTCTGAAGGCCATTTCTCATTCAGATGACCACAGACACGGAGCATCAGTCCCAGTGTCACACTGGAGCCCCGAGAGGTGGATCTCATACTGGTACCTCTATAAGACAGGTAAAGTGACTACAGGCACTGGTTCACAAACCTTCTTCCTGGGCTCATGGTCAGCTGCACTGCAGCTTCCTAACTAAGACACTCCCTCTTCCAGAGAGAAGGGAGGCTCAACAGTTTCAGGAAGCAAACAAAACTTCGAATTCTCTGAAAGCTAACGCCTACAATATTCTCAAGGTTATACACCAGTAAGCAACTGCAGGGGACAAGATGCTTCTTCTGGCCAAGCCACCCTTCAGCTCACTTAGGGAGCCCCAGAGATGCAACGAGTCATCCCTCATACTGAGGTAGGCTTTTCCATGGCACCATTGCCTTAGAGTGACTTCGACGCCTCTTGTAAGTAGCCCGAAAGACTCACTAAGCTACACTTGAACAAAACAGTTTCTTTGGTTGGCTGTTAGCATCCTATCTGTGGTAAGTTCACGTCTCTCCAGGAAAAGCTGTTCAACGCAGTATGAAAGCCAGAAATGGCAATTTACTCATTCGATATTGCTTATAACACAAGCCGACTAAGTTCTTGAAAAGAAGCTTCTGTGCAAGAGCTGACGTGGGGCCTTTAAAGGACAGCGGCAGTCAGAGCAGTGCTAGGAAGAATGGGCCCTGTCGGGTGTAGACAAGCCACAGACAAGCCTATTTCCTTCATCTTTGATCGGAACACTGCCCGTCCTAGGTTCTCTTCCATCCTTTCCCTCGGTCACTCAGTGCATGGCTTCCCCTCCAGCAGTAAGGACTCATTTTCAAAGAAGCATCTTCATTCCTTCAAGTACATTAACATCTGAACCAGAACCAAGAGCTCTTCTGTCACTCTGCCCCATCACCATGTCAGAGATGTGACTCAAACATGCAGAAGGCGTCTGAAGATATTCAGGTCCAGGGTAATGGCCAAGCATACAGTGATCTGTTATTGCATTGATCTTAAGGTCTCCTCAGCATCCTAACAGAGTCAAGGCAGGCATCGTCTCTGAGGTAAAATCTGCCAACACTTATACGACTATGGGGTTACTTCCTGTTTTCAATCATTTGTTTACAGTCAAAAAGACTCAATCACTAGCCAGGTAGTGGACAAACTTGAACAGGAGCACTTAAAAGCCTTCTTGGGTGGGCAGTACACAGTGTGTGATCATTTCCCTGCCTGGGGCCAGGGGGACAGGCATAAATCATGTGGGTGATCCATTAGTTTAGCTCATGATACCCTAGAGAATTAATCAACTTCAATAGAGATTACATCAGCCCTTCTCCACTTTCTCCCATGGCCGAAAACATTCCTCAGATGATAGAATACAATGACTTTTCCCTCCCTCTGAAACCTCTCTCATTCTTGGAAATTTCTCCCACTTTCCTCAAGTGTGACAATGCATATTATGACAATATCTCTCACTTTCTAAGAGACTGGAACTTTCGCTGGACCTCACAGCCAAATGAATAATCTACCTTTAAGTCACTTAAGATTGAAGACCCATCTCCTACTGTGTACTCAAACTAACTTGCCTTTAAGAGAACAATGTACCAACCAACCCTGCTTGCCTTGGATTCCCCAGGTAACCAACTTTCATAACCTAAGCTAATGCAGGGCTGGAATCTTAAATTATGTACTCTCCCATGCCCATGACCCAGATAATGCAAGTGTTATCATTTACTGAAAATGGCAAATACAGAGGTTGAAAGCAACTTCCTAAAATCAGCCGTAAAGGTCGAAAGCATCCATTTAAGGTTATGGGTTGGTAAACAATGATGCTTGTTATCTGGGTCAGTTGGGGTCCATTGGAATCAGAAACTTAATCCCTTGTGAAAACATAAAGATTTCCCTAAAGTATCCCTTTCCTTCCCCAGGTGATGCTTTATATGCTGTTTAAAAAACACAGAGTGAAGTCTTTTGTTAGGGACAGACACATGCACAGACAGAAGACACACTGGCAAGCAAGATTTAGATTCATACAACACACAGACAAAGGATGGAAGACACAAGGAACATGAAGTAAAGAGTTCAAATCTGGACTTGCTCTTGGCTAAATCACTCCAAAGTGGAAGTGTTTTGATTTCTTTCCTTAATGTGACACCAAGGCATTAACTGGTGACTCAGCTAGTCATTAACACATATAATTCATGCATGCAATTTCTCACTTTGGAAAAGTTCTTTTTAAATTTTTTAAAATTTTATTTATGTGTACTGATACATCATTTCCCCTCTTCTCCCTCCAACTCCTTCCATGGTCCTTGTGTTCTCCCCTAAATTCATGGACTTTTTTCCTTTAATAATTGTTGTTACACATATATTTATATCTGTGGTAGTTTAAATAAAAATTCCCCCCCTCCCAGGCCCATAGGCAGTAGCACTTTTAGGAGGTGTGACCTTGTTATAGCAGGTGAGGCCTTGTTAGAGGAAGTATGTCACTGGTGGGCTTTGAGGTTTCAGATGCTCAAGCTACGCCCAGGGTGCCACTCTCTTTCTGCTGCCCAAAGGTTCAGATGTAGGACTCTCAGCTTCCTCTTCAGCAAATAGACTTATCTCTGAACTATAAGCTAGCTCCAATAAAAATGCTTTTCTTTATAAAAGTTGGTGTGGCCATGATGTCTCTTAACAGCAACCTCATTTGTTCTGAATCTTTGTTTTTTGAGTTCTTTGCTATATACTCCGCCTATCAACCCTCTCCCCATTTAGCTAGTAAAGATTCTCTCCAACTCTGTGGGCTTCTTCACTCAACTGATGTTTTCTTCACTGCATAGAAGCTTTTTATCATTATGAGGTTCTACTTGTCATTTGCTAGCCTTAAATCCTTGACAACTGGAGCCCGATTCAGAAAACCCTTTCCTACACCTAAATCTTACCGAAAACGTGTTCTTCTAGCACTTCCAGTGTTTCAGGATTAACATCGAGGTTTTTGATCCATCTGGAGTTAATTTCTGTGTAGGCTGGAAGACATGGGTCTAATTTCATTCTTCTATATAGGGACATCCATTTTTTCCCCAGCACCATTTGTTGAGAATGTTGTCTTTTCTCCAGTGTGTATGTTTTCAGTATTTTTGTCAAATATCAGAAGGTGGTAGTGTGTGGACTCACATTTGGTTCCGCTCGCTGTTCTATTGATCTCCATGACAGTTTTTGTGCCAGGGCCATGCTTTTTATTACTGTTGCTAAGCAATATACGCCACAAATTTCAAGTGGAAATCCTTCCAGCACTGTTCTTTTTTTGGTTCTGGGTTGCTTTGGCTACCCAAGGACTTTGTGGGTCCATATGAGTTTTAGGATATTTTTGTCTGTCTCTGAAATATGTTGTGGGGGTTTTGGCTGGGACTGCATTGAATCTGCAAGTTGCTTCTGTTAGAATGGTTATTTTTTTTTTTAATAATAATTCTAAAGAGCATGGGAGGTCTTCCTATTTTCTCATGTATTCCTCAATTTTGTCAGAGATGCAGTTTTAATTGTAGGTCTTTAATCTCCTTGGTTAGATTTATTACTAGATTTTCTTGGGTGGGAGTGTTTCCATAATCTTTCTCAGCATGGTTATGTTGATATATATAGAAAGGCTACTAGTTTTTGCAATCTGGCTATGAACTCTGCCATTTTGCTGAAATCACTGATGATTTCCAGAAGTTTTCTATTGTAATTTTGGGGATCAACTTACGTATAACATCCTCTGAAAATAGGGATGATTTTACTTATTTTTATCCCTTCGATTTTTCTTTTATCCGACTGCTTTAGTGCTAGAGCAATTTTACTCAAAAGAAATGGGGATAGTGAACAGCCCTGTCTTGTTCCTGATTTGAATAGGGTTGTTTTATTTTTCCATTTTGCATAAATATTGGCTGTTTATCTGTCATGGACTACCTTGATTATTCTGAGGTGCATTTCCTCCAGTCTTACACTCTCTAGGACTTTAATCATAAAGGCATGTTGAATTTTGCTTCCAAGCTTTTATTGCGTCTACTTATAAAATCATGTGGGTTTTGTCTGATTTATTGCATTTATTAGTTTACATGTGCCAAACCATCCCTGCGTCTCCAGAATAAAGCCAACTTGATGACAGTATATGCTTGTATTTGGGTTGTAAATACTTTATATCATGTTCATCAGGAATTCTGGCTAGGAGTTCTGAGGTTTTATTGTGTTTTTAACTGGTTTTTGTACTTGTACTATCACTTTTTCAATCTATGTATTTGTTATAGAGCTGTTTAGGTCTCCTGTTTTAACTTTCGTGATTTTGATGAATCTAGAATTGTTTTAACTTTGGTGATTTTGATGAATCTAGATTTTTTTCCATTTATTTTAGATTTTGTAACTTAATGGACTCTACGATTGTAAAGCATTCCTTTGTAATATTCTGAATTTATTTGGTATTTGTTGTAATGTTTCTCTGTTAATTTCTGATTCTGTTCATTTGAGCCTTTCTTCTTCTTCTTCTCCTCCTCCCCTTCCTTCTCTTCTTCTTCTCCTTCCTCTTTTTTTTTTTTTTTGTTAGCTAGGCCAACAGTCTGTCAGTCCTGTCTAACTTCTCAAAGAATCAGGCCCTAGATTCATTGATTTTCTGTATTATTTTCTTTGTTTTTATTACATTAAATTTTCCTATGGTTTTTACTATTTCTTCTCAAATACTTAATTTGGGATTGGTTTGTTCTTTTTTTGTCCAAACTTTTGATTTGTATTACGCCATTTGTTTTTGCTCTCTCTATTTTCTAGTGTAGAGGCTTAGAGTTGTACCTTCCTTTACAGGACTGCTTTCCAGTGTGTCCCAGGGGTTTTGTAGTATTGCATTTTCATTTTCACTTATTTCCAAGAAAACCTTTCTTTCTTGATTTCTTCTTTGACACATTCATTATTCAGTAATGTGTTGTTTAGTCTTAATGTGTCTCTGTAATTACTAGAGATTTATCAACACTTGGTCAAATAGAATACACAGAGTTATTTCAGCTTTTCTAAATTTATGATTGTCTTGTATCCCTATATGTAATCTATTTTAACAAAGCGCCCACTGGTTGCTGAGTATGTGGATTCTTTGGTGTTTAGGTGGAGGACTCTGTAGATATCTGTTAGGACCATGTGTTTGATGCCAATCAATCCTAATGTTTCTGTTATTTTCTATCCAGGCCACCTGTCTTTTATTAGAGACAGTAAGGTACTGAAATCACCTCCTACTAAGGAGTTGAAGCTAGTCTGTATCTTGAAGCCCAATAGTATGTTCTTTCTGAAACTGCTGTCCCCGAGTTTAATTCATAGAATGTTTAGAACAGCAATGTCTTTTGATTCACTGTTGTAGTAATAGGAGCGGCGGGCCGCTTCCCACCACCTGGCTAGCTTTACCGGAAATAATTACACGGAAACTGTATTCTTTTAAACACTGCCTGGCCCATTAGTTCCAGCCTCTTATTGGCTAGCTCTTACATATAGATCTAACCCATTTCTAATAATCTGTGTAGCCCACAAGGTGGCTTAACAGGGAAGATCTTAACCTGTGGCTGTGTCGGGTGGGAGTATCATGGCGACTTTCTAATTCAGCTTCTTTCTCCCAGCATTCTGTTCTGTTTTCTCCGCCTACCTAAGGGTTGGCCTATCAAATGGGCCTAGGCAGTTTCTTTATTAATAAGAAATCACTCCCACATCACACTGTTCCTCTGATTAAAATGAAGCAGCTTTCTTTATCTCTTCTGATTAGTTTTAACTGGAAATTTATTTTGTCAGATATTAGGTTCTTGACACTTCCTTGCTTCCTGGGCCATTTACTTGGAATAATTTTTCCATCCTTTCACCTGAAGTGGTGCTTATCTTTAAAGCTGAGTTTCTTGTACGCAATAAAAAGAGAGTTTGTTTTGTGACCCACTCAACCAACCCTTGTCTTTTTATTGGGAGTTTAAGCTGCTAATATCTAAGGTTATTGTGAAACAGAATAAGGTAAAAAAAAAAAAACCAAAAGACCAATTATTAGACTTAATTAAAGCATTGTTTGTACTGTTCATTTCCAAGCATGACTTCATCTTGCTACCTGGAAGAGAATAACCTGGAGAAATACCTAAAACCCAATAGTCTGTTGCCCTTAAAGACCTGACCACAAAAGCTTACACCATTCAATTATAACATATGCCTTAAAAAACAAAAACAAAAAACCCCGAAAAGCTGACCGCCATATATGCTCCTGTAAAATCTCACTTGCTTGCTCACTGCACCGTGTGGTTTTAGAGAATAAAATGAGAAGGCAAACTGGGCCTGGGACCAAGGCATTTCAGGAGCACCCTGGCTTCAGGCCACTGGTGAGCACATCTTCTCTCTCCCACTCTCATTGGTGTCCAAGTGCTTATTCCAGAAAGAAACCCACATCAATTATTGAACTGTTTACATTGATTACTGTGATTTTATTGGGGTTTTTGTTGTTGTTGCTGCGGCTGCTTGTGTTCTTAGTTATATTTCTGGTGTCAGTCATTATAGCTTTATGTGATTTCTTTTGGTTACCCCTTGGCTATTCATTCTTATTCATAGCTTCCGTCTGAAGCATTGATTCTAGTATTCACTGTGGGACTGGTTTAGTGGACATGAATTATTTTAGCCTGTTGCTATTATGTGACTTGTTTTTTTTTTCTCTTGTAGTTTTCAACACTCTTGTTTTGTTCTATTTAGTGTTTTGACTATTATATGACATTTTTTCTGGCCCTGTCTATCTGGTGTCATATGTGCCCCTTTATCTATATGGATTTGTCTTGCCTCAATTTGTGACCTTGTTGAAAATCTGATCTATTCCATTAACCTGAAATTCTTCTCCTTCATCTCTGTCTATAATTTGAAGACTGAGCTTTCCCATAATGTACCACACTTCCTGCATGTTTGTTTGATTTCCTGTAGTTTTTAATTTTGTTTTTTAGGTTTTTATTTTCTTTGCTTATGTGGTCTAGTTCCTGTACTCTGGCTATGCTTGAGGAATATATAATCTCTGGCCACTTCCTGGAAGCATCCAGCAGATATAGAGTATGATAGGTAGTGTAGTCAGTAAGGACTATTCAAGATGCTGTACCAGAGCTGAATGGAGGTGTGACATTTCCAAGTTGGTGGGAAGGACACTGCATCAGAGAAGTCATGAGAAAAGGAGGGTGGCAAGCCGGGGTCTGTGAAACATCGAAAGTTGCCTGTGGGTACTGAGGACTGGAAGGAAGAGGCTGACTCACCCTTCAGGAGACGGCTGGGGGATGGCACAGAACATGCCAGCATTTAAGTCATTGCCCTCATGGCACTCAGAATAAAGAAAAAAACTACTATTTAAAACTGGCTAAAATGTTGAACTTTGATTTAGATGTTTTTAAGCAGAAAGGGGACATAAAAAAAAATAGACAGAAGAGAGAAGAGAACTAGAGAAAAGCCTGAAAAAAAGAGTCTTGGCACTGGTTCCAACAAGCACCAGAGGGGCCGTTTCCAGGCAGAAGAAGAAAGACAGGAAGAGCAGAGGTAGTGGGCTGGCAGCTACGGGTTTTCATGGGTGGTTGTGAAACTAAACAAATTACATGATGTGTAAAGGAAAACACCCACCTTATATTAAGGTCTCAACTCAACATCCTAGTCATTAGGGTGTCTCGACTGTGAGAACTGAGCAACTGAGGGTTCCAGGCCCTTTCTTCTACCACTGGAAGAGAAGGGACAGGGAAGGACAAGAACAGGGTCCTGCTCTGCAAGACTGTCAAGGGATAAAGAAAAACCAGCAAGTACATACAACAGTAGCTGCCACTACCAACTTCTGAAAAACCTGAGGAACAGAATAAGCGGGAACGCATGTTTTCAAAGAACATCATGTTGAAAGAAGCAGCTGTTAATATACATTAGTGCAAGAAGCTGAACAAGAGAAACAATGTCCAGCAATAGAAAAGCTTTATGCTGAGAGGTACCAAATATTTTATCTCCTCATTTATCCTGTAAGTACTGTTTTCAACATAACAACTCTTCAAAGTCCTGATGTTGCTGCTTAATTTTCCCAGCAGGTTTTGTCTTTTTCTAGCTACAAAGGCTTTCTTTCAGGACCTGTCCTCAAAAGCAGGCAGTTAAGAACCCCCTCCCCTTTGTTTCAGTAGGAAATCTGCAAAAGACCCTGGCAACTATCTAGGTTTCACAGCAACATCCCTTGTCCCACTCTATACTCCAAGCAGGAAAGGTCAGAAAAGTGTGGCCAGGACAATTAAGAAATAATCTTTGTTATTACAGATGTCCTTAGTTATCTGCACGAACCAACCCCTTGGATGCCTTAATGTAAGGATGCTCAAATTTCTTGTAAAATAAACTAGCATTTGCATATAGCCATGTCATATCTGCAGTAAATGCAGAGTCATCTCTAGATCGCTTATACCTAACACAATATAAGTGGTACTTGGATAATACTTGCATTGGTTAGAAAACAGGGATGAAATTTCAAAGTCTGAACATTTGAAGTAGGCATAATTTTGCATTATTAAAATACGCTGAGGATTACAAAACCCATGATAGAAAGAGGTGACTATATTATGTATTTCCTGCTCAATTACTTCACATGCCCCAAAACCTCATTTATACAATGTTTCTGCTATAATAATTTATGTGCACTTCTGAAAATGCTCATATCTGACAAAATTTAACATTTGTTTGGATTATTTGACCTCAAACCTATGGCACCTCAAAGCACAATTAAAAACAGTAGCCAATAACCTGGAACAACCAGCCACCTACCTTAAAAAGGTAGCTGGATCTATATAGTTAGTAACTAACACCAGACAATAGCAAAAAAAAAATACTATAAAACAGAAAAAGAGCTAACAATGATTTAATTGCAGTGAGCCTGATTGGCGTACAGGATGGAATATAATTCGTTTGAGCCAAGGCCATCACTGTATCTATCTTGGAGGAAGATAATCATTATAAAATTTCAAACCCACCCTCTTTCTCTCTCTCCCCCCACCACGGACACACACAGACACACTCACACACACACACACCAACAATTAAGTTGAGGCCCTTTCTTCTCAAGCATAAGGCCATGAATCTACTCCTAATATCTTTGTTCTCTTTGTCTAGGAAAGCTTATATAAACCAACACCATGTCTGTCTTCTACAGACATCACAATATCACCAATCTTGTTGGAACTAATCGTCTAGCAAAGCAGAGCATGCAGCATTTCAGAATCTCAGAGTAACTCATCTTAGGATGAACGGCTCTGGTGAGGTGACCTGCTGTCCATGAGCAAAAGTAGGCATAAAACCTTGCAAGGGTGGAGGGGGCGGAGTTGGGGGTATGCAGGCCACACCTGGGCTTTCCCTACCCAATAATCTAGTCCTATACCTACTAAAGAAACTTCTCCCAGAGGGAAAAAAAATGAGCACAGGCAAATCAACAAGAAGGCACAATACTTACATATAGTATGTGGGATAGAGTCCTTCAAAATACCAGCAATGTTTTTTGGCTTCTGTGCACTAGAAATAAAAGCAAAAGAAAAAAATCTTTGTCAGTGGTAAGTAACTTATACACTACTGAGAAGTTAACAAGGAAAGAACGGCAACGGCAGAAAGCACAAAAAGCCAGTAGATGATAAACATTAATGGCAGGGAGAATTCCATCTCCTCCCTTCCTCAGACTGGTTTTACTTCTTCAAAACATTTTTAAAGGGAAGGAAACAGAAGCAACTATTTTTCTAGCTTCCCATATCTCTAAATACACTAGATACAAACATTTCCTTAAAAGGGTAAATGAGAGACAATCCTTTGGGGATGAGGGTTAGTGCTAGAAACCAAACCTATGGCCCTATGTATGCTAGGCAAGCACTCTAACCACTGGGCTACACCCCAACCCCACTTAAAAAATGTATGACACTTCAGAATAGCCCAGGTGTTCCCTTAGAAAGGAGAGGGCTGCCACTACTGCTTGCCTCAGCCCCTCTTCCTACCCAACTGCATCCCCTTGGGGCTGGGCCACCAAGTGGCACTGACACAGGTCCCCCCTCGTTCTTCCTAGTTGCTCTCCCCAGCCATTCCTCCCAGACCATCTGCATTCCTTTGAGAGTCCCCAGTGACCTTACAGGGACTCCACAAGCACCACACTTGGCTGGGACCCAGGTCTGCTGCTTATGCCTTCTTTTCCACTCTAGTCTTTCTGGGCTACACCTAATCTGACCAGTCCACACACCACACCCATCCTCCCAGCATATCCCATTCCCTTGGGACTCACCGCCATCCACAGCCAGACCCAGGGTACACCCAGTGCTCCCTCTGCTGCCCACCACAGGGCCTACTTAAAAGACCTCCAGAGTCAGTGCCCTGCCTCCTGACGTCCTTAAGACAGTGGTAGACAGTGCTAAACCTCTGATCATTATTCACCAGTATTGTGTGAATTGTTGATTGGGTGTTTTTTATTCTATTAGACTCTGAAGGATTCTAAGTATTATACCCCTCCCCCCCCTTTTTTTCATTTCAAGAAATACTGCTTGTAAGAAGCCTCATCCTCTAACTTCTAAAAATATTGACAAAGTGCTGCTGGAAAAGAGAGCGTCCTCCAAACCGAGACTGAGCATTTAGCACGTAGGGAATGGATGGAGAGTCAAACACAAAAGTTTAAGCACGATGTTCCCATCACTAATGGCACTTCAGAGACCTTGAGGATTTCTCACAAGCAATATTTCTTCAAGTCAACCACTCTCTAAAGACTATGGGGACATGCACACTGTAAGATGCAGGCTAGTCCCAACTACATATCCCGGAAAAAAATTCTTTTACTTTATGAATACAGTTTCTCTGCCTGCTTTGGGGTTTAAATTAAAGAGACACATGACAGCAGATACTGCGAGGACCTGAAGTCAGTTATGATAAAAAATCCTTATCTCCTGCAGATAAAATTATTCAATAACCAAAATTAAAATTCTACCAAAAGAAAACGTCTATACAGTAAGAGTAATATCTTCAAACAACTGAAAGGTTGGCAGAAGGAAAGACACAAGGAAACGATCAACTTCTACAATAGAAAATTATAAAATAGAAAGCTGGTTCAGAGAAAATCTAGGGAAGGGAGGGCTCCAGATCTGGAAATGAGAGCGACCACTGCTCTCTTACAGACTACAGAGAGTGGTGGGGATAAAATCCCAGCATGAAGAGGCGAAGTGGGTAGAAAGTACCACCCACAGCTATGAATCTACTGGCAGCTGATAGCTCCTGGGAAGGGGGAATCACTCTTCTTAAAGTGTGGCCCTTTGTAGGTAAACCCGCTCCAAAGGAAGGTACACATCCAAGAATACATGGGCAACACAAGCTGTATTTGATGGGCTTAAAAAATGAGATCTCGAGATGAATCTGGGACTATTTAGGATATAATAAAACTTCATTGTTAAAAATTATCAAAGAACTAATAAAAGTTTTAAAAAACTAACCAAAATTTCCAAAATAAAAATCAGAAATGTCTAATTTAAGACATACAATTTTATACTATACTTTCAATATAATTTAGCTAATAAAGCAGCTAGCTAGTTTTCTATCAATTTGACACACAAATTAGAATTACTAAAAGAAGGGAACCTCAGTTGAAAAGATGCCTCCATAAGGTCCATATATAAAGCATTTTCTTGACGGGGGAAGCACACAGTCCATTGTGGGTGGGGCCATCCCTCAGATGGTGATCCTGGATTCTATAAGAAAGCAGTTTGAGCAAGCCATGGGAGGCAAGCCCAGTAAGCAGCACCCCTCCATGGGCTCTGCATCAGCTCCTGACCCCAAGTTCCTACCCTGCTTAAGCTCCTGTCCTGCCTTTCTTTGGTGGTGAGGGAGAATTGTCTGTATTCTGCCAATCATGTTATAAATAAACGCTGATTGGCCAGGCAGGAAATACAGGCTGGAAAACCAGACAGGAAGTAGAAATGATGTAATGAGAACAAGAGAATTCTGGGAAGGAGGAATTTTATTCCTCCTACTCCTGCCCAGACCACCAAAGCAGCAGGATGTGATCTGCCTCACTAAAAAAGGTACTGAGCCACATAGCTAACATAGATCAGAAAAATGGGTTAATCAAGATGTGAGAGTTAGCCAGTGAGAGGCTAGAGCTAATGGGCCAATCAGCTTATAATTTATGGAGACCTATGTGTGATTTTCTTTGGGGCTAAACAGCTGTGGGTACCGGGCTGAACAAAAACCAACAACAACAAGTCTGGCCCCTGTTCATGTTACACTTAGGTGATGAATAGCAATGTGGATGGATAAGCTGAATAAACCCTTTTCTCCCCAACTTGCTTTCTGTCATAGTGTTTCACTGCAGCAATAGATACCCCAACAAAGACACAAAGTTACCATACACCCAAAGGAAGCAGTAGTCAGCATTCACCTTCATATTGTGGAGAAACATACTAATTTAGGAATATTCTGCTAAGAAAGCCAACAAAGCAGCATTTCTAAAATCACATAGTTTTCTTATATATTAAAAGAGAAATGAAATAATATGAGAGATTGAACAAGAAAACACAAGTCAAAGGGGATAAGAAACAGTTTATTCCAGAGTCAAATATGAGTGACCATGGCCTAGGAACACGGATTCAGATTACCAAATTCCAAGTTTCAATGTAGTAAATGGTTTATGAAGCTTTTCATAAACACAGAGCAAAGAAAGTCATAAACCAAGACGTTTTTAAGAACACTTGTAGAAACGTTAGGTAAAGCAAAGTGGGTAATCTTCACTACTGAACATGACACTATGTGACTGCATCCTTCACCCTTTGGCTGGCTCGAGCCACTGGTCTACTGATACATTTCAAGAGTTTTACCTGTCAGTCAGGAGGCTGTTAGATCAGACACAAAAGTGAGTCAAGAATGGCTATTAAGGGGATAAAGATAACCTAAGATAAACTGTGATTAGAGGAGGGCCCTGCCATAACCCAGTCATTCTACAATCACTCAGCTTCAATCAGCCATCACCCTTCAGAAGGTCCAGTCAAGGACTGCTTTCTTTCCAGAAATATCTGTTCATAAAGGCATGTGCTGTTGGGAGCCAGACTAATCCAAGGCTTTCTCAGAGGGCCTGATACAGGGACAAAAGAAAACCAGTCTGTGTCCTTGCCCAGGGTCAGACTTGGCAAGCTTCAGTCTTGGGATGGGACTTGGCCTCAAAGGAGTTAAGGCTTGGAGCTTTTCTACCTCAAGAGACTGGAGTTATCAGTTCTAAGGCCTCTGTGTGCTGTCTGCAATGCTCTTGAGTTAGCTATGTCCCCCTTGGGCAGTGTTACTTGATTAACCTCCTGCTGACCTCATCCTATCATAGGCCAGTTTCTGTAGACACTGTCCCATGTCTCCCTGGGAAACAGTATATAAAATGATGTATCTCAATAAATCTGATAGGCATAAGACAGAGCTTGTATAAGAACTTCCAATCCAAACTTTTCAATGTTCTTATCTCCTGACCTTCAAGTCCTCTCTCAGGACTTTGTCACTAAAGAACAACCTGTTTGCCTGGATCAATGTACCAAAATAGTCAAGAGAAGTTAGCTTTTATGTGGTAGCAGAGATGTTTTTCTAATGTATATTTTGATAGTCTCCAAGTTCTTTTATAAAACTCTTAACATTTTGCCTTCAATTATATCTTAGAATGTATTAAAGAGCTAGAAAGTACATATGGAGAGATATTTAAGATATAAAAATAGAGCCATTTAATAAAGAAAATTATCCAACAAGGAATTAAATGAAAACTAACATGGGCAAAGACTATGAAAAGTACTATGTAAAGGAAGAAGGATGTGCCAAACAATACTCACATAGTCAGGAATTGAGGCTATAAAAGGGTTAACATGGAAAATGTTCACCAGTCAAAAATATTACTAAGTTGAAACTAGTGAAAATAAACATTCATATACGTAGAGAGTCATTTTTGAATGGCATAATCTTTACGATTACTGCAAAAATACCTCTTGAGAACTGAAGTTCAAGGGGGATGGGTGACTATTTTGCAGCCACACTTGTCTTTTAAGTTCTTCAACTAGACAGAATTTGCTGTGTAGAAGACAGGAGGAGCATAAGAATGTAAGTCAGTGCAAAGGGCAGGAGCCACTGAAAGTCCCCAATTACACTCACTCAGGCACTTGGAAGGGCTACTCCCGCCCTTGTGAACAGAGTACTGAAAATCTTTCTAGCAAGCTTTAAGACACAGCCATAAAATAAAATTAAAAAAAAAAAAAGAAAGAAACTATCAGGAAAAAAATGTCACAGAAAAAAAAAATTCAGGAGACAGTTGGGGGAAGCAAGTTCCAGCTCGATTTACTGAGGTTTAATTTGTGTACCACCCACGCTGTCCAAATACACTGCTGTCTCTTTTAAAGAGTCAACCAAGGGCTAAAGAGATGGTTCAGTGCTTAAGGGCATCAGCATTAGCTGTCAAGTAGTTTGGTGAACTCCAGGAAATGGGTTCAGCGGTACTCTCTTCACCCCACGCCAGTTTCACAAAGCTTTCTGTCCCCAGAGTTCTACAACCACTCCATCTCCTCTCTCATTTCCAAGAGGTACTTTCTGGCTTTCTATTCTACAGTCTTGCCTTTTCTACAAGATTCAATAAAGGAATCCATTTAAGCTACATTTTCCTCCTGGATTCTGTCTGTGTTACTGCACTTCATTCATTTTTAGTCCTTTGTCCCGCTGTGTGGGAGCCCCATTCACAAGCTGGTAGACATCTGGGTTGTTCCTACGCCAGGCTAATATATTTGCTGCTGCTACTGATGACAGGTGATAGAAACAGGACAGGCAGCTGAGAAACAGAAGCCTCAATTCTTGACCTTGGACAGAGACAGGAAATGTCTTAGAATAACACTGGCTGTAGTCCAGAAATACCAAAAGAGCTTGGGGGCTCTACTCCCTGCTCTGATTTCTAAATGGTTTTAGGGTTACTACTTCAGAAGGAAGACTGTTACAGAAGGGAGTAGCTTGGACCCTAAGTCCCATTTCCCTGGTGGCACTACAAAACTAAACATCAGATTTGCTACTCCTTAGAACTTAAATTGCCAGGTGAAAAGGTGACCTTTTTCAGTGAGGCAAAGTCAAAAGAACAGAATTTAGCTTCCTGCCCTGGGTGTAGAACAAAATACACTGCTATCTCTTTTTAAGAGTCAATCCAAGGGTTAAAGGGATGCTTCAGTGCTTAAGAGCATCAGCAGAGGTGCTCTTCCAGAGGGCAGGGTCCAGGTCACAGCACCCACAGACTGGCTCACAACTGCTAATTCCTGTTTCAGGGGACCTGATTCCCTCTCCTGGCCTCCTTGCGCACCACTCCAATGTGAGGCAGACTTACAATAGGACCTAAACACCCATACAGGAGTGTGGTGGCACACACCTCTAATATTGGGGCAAGAAGATCTCTGTGAGTTTGAGTCCAAACTAATTTACACAGTGAGTTCCAGGACAGGCAATGAAATGTAGAGTTACTGCCTCAAAAAGAAAACAAACAAACAAAACAAAACAAAAAATAACTTAACCCAAACTGACCTGCCAATCACCTGGCCCACACCCAGCACCGTGTCCTGCAGGACTTCTGAGTCACCTGACATGCTCAGGAGAGGGAGAGATGCTTCTGTGTGATTATGCTTGTCCTTCTCAGGGGAATCTTCCTTATGCAGCTGTCTGTAGAGTTTCTACCATATAGATAGAACTGTGGTCCCTCTGTCATTTGGCCTGCCCACTTTTCTGCATCCTAATTTAGAGAAGTCTAATTCCCCCACCCCTTTTCAAAATCTCTTTTTGGATACTGACACAAATCTGAGAACATTTTCCCTGACACGCCCTGGGCATTCCCACTCTGATCCTCGGAGATCTCACCATCCTCCACCATGGTTTGTTAACCCCACTGCAGAATTCCAGCCCTTCTCATTCCCTCTGCTCCATCTGCCCACTCTAAGGGGCTACCCAGATTTCCAGCCACCCCAAGCATGCCAAACATGGCTCTGGCAAGTCTTACCCTTCTCCCCCACCCTCTCTGCCTTGCTAAAAACTGACAACATCCCTAAAGCTAGCCACCAAGTTCTATTACCTTATTTGGCTACTTCCTCCTCCAGAGGCTGACTAGCAAAGTCCAAATATCAAAGTATTAAGTCCAGCAACCAAAAGCCTCCCTTGGTTCACCTAATTAACATATCCACTTAAAATTAAACACCTCATCCTAACACAGGGTTTCCCCTTTTAGCTTTATAAACCGCCGTTTGCCTGTGGACCACGTATTTTCCTCTTCATCCAGAGACAGTCCTTTATTCCTCTAGGGCAAATATCCCTTCCCTTTTTCCCCTGTTCCCTTCCCCCTCTCCCTCATCCTCTATCTCCCACCTTTGTCTCTTATTCCCTGCTCTCTGTCCGTCTGGGGCAAATAAATTTCCTTTGTCCTGAGAACTTGGTCTTGGGTTGTCTTGAGCCTACATCAGTCCCTTTACCTTTCCTGTCGTTTGCTCTCAAATTCAAATAAAATTATCCTTGAGCTTCCTTCTGAGTCCATTTTTAAATTATTTTCTTATTAAGACTAGGAATCCAAAAAGGAAACTCAGTTTCCCTGGTAACTTGACAAACATTTGCATGTGTGTCCTTATATTCTGGGTAGATGCCTAGGAATAGAATTCCTAGGCAACAAGACTCAGCATATATAATTTTGTAGTGTCTTTTTTTTTTTTTAAAGTGATAAGGTTTTGAACTTTCTGGGTTGAGGTGACCCCACTACTTCCTGGTCTCCTGATTATCTGAGAAAACAGGTATTTATCTCTATTCATGGCTTCCTGATAGAAATTTTTGAAATTGTCAGTGTTTTCCCCACCAGTTACATCACCTTACAGTCATACTAAACATGCCACAAAGCTCAACTTTCTCCACATCTGACAATTATCATCTGTACATTTGATATTAACCATCTGGCACCATGCTAGTATCTCATGGTGGCTTAGCTGATATTCTCACAATCCCTAATAATGTATACTTCTTATTCCAGCCATGTTAAATGGAGGGAAATAGCAACTGATATTATGTATGCAAGGTGCATGCATGTGTGTGTGATTAACCACAGATGATTTTCATATGAAATCCCACTTAACATCATGGTCACCCTGAGAGTTGTGTGGGATATCCATTTATGAATAAGCAAAGGCCACTGAAGAGTGACTTACAAATGCAATGCGGAAAGCAAATACAAAATTGGAGCAAGTTATGTTGGTTTCAAATGTGTGTGTGTTTTCTCTGAACATTGTATGGATGTCACAATTTCTTGTACCACCACCAACCAAACATCCTACCTTTTAGAGAATCGACCACATCCTACATAGGAACTGGCATGAGATTTACTATAGAAATTATTTCACTAAGAGAAAATGAAACTGATATCTGAACCCAAATGGAAGAGCCTCAACTCCAGTGACCTTTGTGACATTATCTTTCAGCATCCTTGTGGTGGTTTGAATGAGAAGGGTACCCACAGGTTCATATATTTGAATGCACGGTTCCAAGTTGATGGAACTCTTTGGGAAGGATTAAGGGCATAGCTTTTTTTGGAGGAAATGTGTCATTGGGGGCAGCCTTTGAGGTTTCAAAATTCCGGGCCATGCCCAGTTAGTTCTCTCTGGCTCACACCTGAGAATCAAGAGAGTTCTCAGCTACTGTCCAGTACCATGTCTGCCTGACTGCTGTCATCCTCACTGCCATGACTGTCATAGACTCTAGCCCTCTGAAACCATACGCCCCAACTTTTATAAGTTGCCTTGGTCATGGGTTTTATCACAGCAATAGAAGAGTAACTAGACAGAAGTTTGTACAGGAGGTGGGCATTGCTGTACCAGCCCTCACCATGCTGATTTAGGGGGAAATGTAGAAGATTCCTGACTAGGAAAGTGACAGCATGCTATAAGCAGAGCCTAACAGGCCATGCTAGTAGGAGCTTGGAAAACAATGGTGCTGAGAATGGTAGGGACTATGGAGACTTAAAAAATTACAAGGATTTAATCTTTTAATATACAAAAAATAGCTATTTCATGTGTATTTGTGTGTTCTTGCATGTGTGCATGTACAAGTCAGAGGGGGATCTCCTAGACCTAGAGTGGCAGAAGTGTGGGAGTCACCATACAGGTGATGAGAAATGAACCCAGGTCCTCTGTAAGAGCAGTAAGTGCTCTTACCTGATGAGCCATCTCTCCAGTCTGTACTTACAGATGGAACTTTAGACCACTAGGTAATATGAAACTAATGTATGAGCTTCAGCTAGAAAGGTTTATGTAATAAATTTTCCAAATGCCACCCAAAACACCATCCTTCAAAACTGAAAACTGTAAAATTGAATAAGAATGTTGTTTTGTGGGAGCCTAGGCAGCTTGGATGCTCACCTTACTAGAAATGGATGGAGGTGGGGGTTCCTTGGACTTCTTCCCACAGGGCAGGGAACCCTGATTGCTCTTCGGGCTGAGGATGGAGGGGGACTTGATTGGGGGAGGGGGAGGGAAATGGGAGGCGGTGGCAGAGAAGAGGCGGAGATCTTTAATAAATAAATAAATTAAAAAAATAAAAAATTTAAAAAAAAGAATGTTCTATAAGCAGTAGTGAGACAAACAAAGAGAATCCACCTTTACCTGGGCACTGGGCAAGTATTAAGCACCGCTAAAAACCTCTTAAAAATCATTATTAGTGTCAGGATGAACTTATGCTAACAGTGTAAGCATTTTTGGTGTTTATTTTCCTATAAATAAGTAAAAAACAGTGGAGACAGAATATAGCCCCTTAATCAGTGTTAGACTCTGTCTTGCTGCCCAAGGTGCCTTGAGCAAAAGAACTAAGAGTCAGCTAGACTATCCTCATGCCAACGTTAGCCACCTTGAGCAACCTACGAATACCCCGAGATACATGCCCAGAACAGCAGCTAATTGCCCTGGCTCTTGCATGAAGGAAAAGTCCCAGTCAGGGCTGTGTGAAAAGGTATAGTAAACTTTTTGCAAACATAAGCTTCTATGAACCATTTCCAGCTGGTCAAAAGGAGAGAACCTCCCCTGGTAGAAGGACATCAGTGGTATTATGGTTTAAGGTGGTGACTGGTCTAAGCCTTAGTGACTCTGACTGGTGAAAACAGCAGGTGGAAATGACAACAACAGGCAGGTTGTTATTGTATCTCCCAGGTTTATAGCGGGGTGAAGTTGATGATCGCTTTTCTCTTCGAGCAGCACATGCATGGGTTTCCTGCCTCAGTTTCCTTTGATGACAAAGTATGATTACATGGACATCCAGGCCAAATTAACCCCTTCCCCCTCAAGTTGATTTTGGTCATGGGTTTTACCACAACGAAAAAATAAATCCAAATGTTAGTATCTGAGTGTGTGGATTCTTGCTGAGACCTGGCCATGTTTGGGGTGGGGGTGGGGGATGATTGCGGAAGTGTTTGGAAGTCTGGACTGGAAAATCCTTTGAGTGTGCAAAGATTAGCAGGCCTTTCTGTGCAAGCTGAGAAGTGAAGGATTGAAAGTAATGCAACTTGTGGTTGTCACCCGGGGCTACAGAGCTTTGGTTAACAACAGACCAGCACTAATGACGTGAAATCTTTGTGGTACTTGGACAACTGATAATGGTGAACTGGAGCTGAAAAATAATCAATTATGATAAAGAAGAGACCAGCAGCACTGAAGGAATCACTGGGAAGCAGCATGACAGTCTTCTGCCTCACAGTGCTTTAGAAGGCAAGAAGGCGTCATGAACAGCAGAACTCGAAGTAGTCTGGACTTAACTATAGAGAGACCTGCTTGGGCGTGTTCACTACTACTCTATCCATAACAGCCAGGAAATGAAAACATCAGCTGATGAATGGGTAATAACAAGGTGGGACAGTTATGCAATGCAATATTATTCAGCTGTTAAAAATAAAATATTGAGGTAAAAGACAGAACTAGAAGCAATCATTTCGAGTGAGACATAACTCAGGCTCTGAAAGACAAACATTGGATTTTTCTCTTATGTGGGGATCTTAGATTTAAGCTTTAAATATGTGTGTTTCATTCAGAATACAGGTTGGGTAATCTGTACACTTAACCACAAACGTTAGGTGGCTTTTAAGGAATCATGGGTGAGAAGGGGATCGTCCAAAGAAGGGGAAATAGAATATAGAGTCATAAAGGGAAATGACAAAAGCAAGAATTAAATGTGGTGAGGCTTGGAAGGCATGGTAGAAGAGAGATGACGGGAAAGGGTAACTACCACTAAAGGCTTTGAAAACGCTGTATGAAAACATACTACTGCAAGAGCTTCTTAAAGTATCTACACAAGCAGAGTTTAAATGGAGATACTCTATGACTGGGAAGAATACTAGACAGCACATGCTTCTTAAAAAAGCCCCCAGTACCTGAAAGGAGTTAACATCTTTTTTGAGTTTGTGAGGTTCCACAGATCCCCAAACATTACAGGCTATTGGCAATGCTATGGGTTACCCTCCGCATCTTGATAGCAAGACCCTGTTGCTGAAGACGCTACATACATATGTCATAAAACTCAGAGAAATCTAACTGGTACTCTGCTAGAAGCTTTATCCCCACTGACTAGCATTCAGAGTGCTGTAAGATGCTATACGTGCTGCTCTAAGAGAAAAGCGATCATCAACTTCACCCCGCTATAAACGTGCAAGATACAATAACAACCTGCCTGTCAAGATATACACATTGGCCCAATGTGGCTGCTAATGTCTTCGGAGTAATCAACCACTCTTTTCTTTGGATTTAAGGTCCTTTCTATGAAATGGAATTCATATCTGATGCTGTTGATGAGTCCAAGAACCTGAGGCTACATAGCTCATGGGTCCTAGGGGGAAAACTACTACATTATTTGACTAAATGAACACAGCAATAAAATGATCCTAATGACATTGCTGTACCCGCGGATCAATGCATCACTCCTCTCATCAGAGAAGCTCCTTCTTGCAGTAGATGTAAACTAACATAGAGAGCAACAAATGAAAAATGTGCAAAGATTCAGAGACTTTGAAGGCTCAGTCCTAAACTGGATGTCTGTATCACAACTTCCTCCTCAGGGCTCAGGGATCTATGCAGCAGAGGAGGCAGTAACATCCTAAGAGCCAAGGGTGGTGGATGACTTGAAGTAAACTGTTTTCCAGACACACATGGCAGATGCACACATGAACTCACAGAGACTGTGTCAGCATGCACAAGACCTGCACAAGCTCGAGCCAGACAAAAATCCCAACATGGAGGATGGGAGAAAAGCCTGGAGTCCAGTCCCTAGCCAAGCAGCTACTGGCATTTGACTGCTGCTGGAGGAGGGGATTTGTTAGGTCCCAAAGAAACCCAGGACAAATAGCTAACTGAGGTGCCTATTTAACACTACTGAAGAGGATGCTGGCCACGGGGCTCTCCTGGCATCACTCAGTACCCAATACCGGGAGTCCTGGCTCTCCTCAGCACTTCTCACTCCACCCACACCCTAAACCTCTTCAGCCCCAGCTTCTCTTCCCTATAAAACAGCCATTTCGGCTGCATGCCCTCTTGGCTCCTCTCTCATCTCTAGTGCTCCCGCTCTCTTCCTCTCGTGGCTCAGTCTATGCTCCTGGCCAGGTTCAGTCTGGACCCTTCCAGATGCCTACGGCTATGCTCTCCCTCATAGCTACAATGCAAACTTTTCAACTCTACCTAGGGGCAGGCATGTCTTCATTTTCGTTCACCTCTGATTTTAGCACAAGACAAACGAAAATGAAGGCAGGACTGCTCCTAGGTACAGTTAGGGTTTTATTGTAGGCATGAGGTGGAAGAGAAAACATAGCCAGAAGCATCCGGAAGAGTCCAGAATGAACTGGGCCATGGGGATGGGGAGAGGGGAGGCAAGAGAAGAGAGAAGACTCAAGAGGCCAAGAAAGTACACAGGAACCAAGAGGGACCAAGACTGCACAGAGCCAAAACAGCTGAGGTTATATAGAAAGAGAAGCTGGGAAGATGGAAGCAGAGTTCAGGGGCTGGAGAGTTTTAGAGCGTAGGGGGAAGGGTGCTGAGAGGAGCCAGGACCCTGTTAGAGGGCAATTGTGAGACCAAAGAGCCTGGTGATCAGTGTCCACTTTGATATGCTAAATAGGCATCTCAGTTGACCATTTTGTCCCAGGTTTCTTTGAGACTTAACAGTATATTGACACATTCCAGGACAGGCACAACCTCCAGGAGTAGCTGGCCAGCTGGGGCCAAACAAGTTGGACTCCTAAATCTTACTAATTCTTTTAAGAGAGACAAAGAGAGAAAATGTAGTCGAGTGGGTAGGAGGGGAGGGGAGGAGCAAGAGGAACTGGGAAGGGAAAAGAATATAATCAAAATATTGAAAGACCCGGATAAATTCAGACCCCTCTAGCAGAAAGAGTAGAGCCAAAAAAAAATCTAGCACGGAGAGAAGAACCAACCAAAAATCTAGGTTAGCCGGTTCAGTGACTCTGTTCCAGGAACTAGCTGACCATAAAGTCAGATTATAATCTTGAGAACAATCTTGACAAACGGGGACTTACCCCCTTGTGATTATCACTGGTATTTTCAGAATTTTCCAATGACGGCCTCCCTACCCCCTTTGGGTTGTGGTTTCGTTTCTTCCCTTAAATACCTGACCTCTACCCCTGTGTGGGAAATGAGTTTCGGCCCCAGCTGGTTCCTATCCTGTCAATAAACCTTGTGTGATTGCGGCAAGGACGGTCTCTCGTGAGTTCCTGGTGGGGGAGGGTCATGTTATCCTGAGACTTGAGTGAGAGTCTCCCCACTCCGGGGGTCTTTCAATATACTGTATGAAATTCTCAAAGGATAAATAAAAACATTATTTCAAAAACACAAACACAACAAAACAACAAATTAAAGAAAACAAAACTGTGTCGTTCCGACCTAATCCTGCCTGCTCTATATTCCACTGCCAATGCTGCTTCAGCCTGCACATTCCATGCTCCAGCCCTGAAAGGTGAGTCCTAACTGCGCTGTCCCAATTCTCAGACTTAGTCCAGGTCCCACATCAAGTCCCTGTCTCATGAGCCCTGCCTGTGTCATGCCCAACTCCAGGCTTTGGTGATGAATTATATCCTGTGTGCTAGCTGGACCCACGTTTTCCCGATCTTATCTTTATCCCGTCATATCTCAGGTTTCTCAGGCTAGACTGGTCCACACATTCTGTGCTCCACCCTAGCCTGGTGAAGCTATCTCACCCTGTCTACATCCCAATCCTCAGACCTAGCCCAGATTGCACATCCAGTGTATAGGCCAGGGAAAAAAGACCCTGAGTGCTCCAAACAGACCCCAAGGCTTGAGCGAGAATACACACGCTGTGTACAACCCCTCATGTGTCTTCCTCAACATACCCCACTGACAGCACATCCGACCTTCAAGCCCAGGCCAGCATGTACCTCCTATGATCTGGCTCTCCTACCCAGGTGATAGACTTCCCAGTCCCCAAAACCACAGGCCCAATCTAGATTGGTAAATTCCATCCACACCTCCAACTCAATAAGAGATTTCAATACCCACTGTCTCCACTAGACAGGACATATGAACAACAACAACAGACCAGAGAAACATGAGAATTAAATTACAGCATAGAGCAAATGGACCTAAAAGACATCTATAGGGTATTCTACCAAAAAGTCAAAGAACACACAATCTACTCAGCAGCCCAAGGGAACAGCTCTTCAATAGATCACATACTGGGTCACAAAACATATCTTAACAAAATCAAACACTGAAATAATTCTGTATATCTGATCTGACCATAATGCAATAGAACCTAAAATCAATACAAAACAAATCTTTAGTAAGCACATAAACTCATGGAGATTAAACAACTAGTGACTGAATAATGAGTGGAGCTAACTAATAATGAATGAATAATAAAGAAGAAATGAAAGAGATAAAAAAAATTATTTCAACTAAGTGAGAATGAAAACACACGCAAAGAAACCTCTGGAGCACATTAAATGGCAGTCCAGTGAGGGAAAGTTACAGCTCTAAGCTCCTCCATTAAAAACTCAGAAAGCGTACAAATAAATGACTTAATTATGCAACTCAAAAATATGGAAAAACAAGAACAAATCAACCTAAATTTAGTAGTCAGCAAGAAATAAAAGAAATCCGAGCATAAATTAACAAAATAGAAACAGAGAAAGCAATGCTAAGGACTCTAAGAGCTGTTTGTTTGTTTGTTTTTGAGGAGATAAACAAGATCAACAACAGACCCTTGGCCCAACTAACCAAAGGAAGAAAGAGACATGTCCAATTAGCAGAATCAGAAACGAACAGGGAAATATTCTAATAAACAACAAAGAAATCCAGAATAATAATGTAAGGGAATACTCTAGAAACCTGTGTGCCACCAAGTTTAAAAATCTAAAAGAAATGGATGGATTTCTAGATTCCTCCAAGCCACCGAAATAACTAAGTGGTCAACAACCTAAACTGATCACTAACAAATGAGGAGATTGAAGAGTCATAAAAAGCCTTCCAGACAAGAAAAAGTCCAGGGCCAGATGGATTCACAGCAGAATTCTATCAAGACTTTCAAAGATCTACAATTAATACTTTTTAAATTATTTAAAAAAAAAAATAGAAACAGAAGGAACACTCCCAAACTCCTTCTTTAGGATACTATAGCCAGGTAAAGACACAACCAAAAAACAAAAGCTACAGGTCAATATCCCTGATGAACAGTTGCAAAAATCTTCATAAAATACTTGTAAGTCAAATACAGACATATATCAAAAGACCATCCACCATGATCAAATTAGCTTTATCTCAAAGATTCTGGGATGATTCAATATAAGCCATTAAATAAGTAATATAAATAGACTTAAGGAAAATAATCACATGATCATTGCAATAGATTCAGAAAAAGTCTTCCACAAAAATCCAATATGCCTTCACTATAAAAATCCTAGAGAGTAGGCCTGGAGGGAACAAACCCCAACACAATAAAGGCTACAAAGGACAAGCCTACAGCTAACATTACCCCAAATGGAATAAAACTTCAAGCAATCCCTTTAATATCAGCGACAAGATAGGGTTGTTTATTATTCTCAATTGTTTCCAATAAAGTCCTGGAAGCACTATGGAGCAATAAGCAAAAGAAGAAAATTAAAGGATACAAATAGGAAAAGAAACCAAATTATCCCTTCTTGTAAATAATATATTACGCAAGAGATACCAAAGCTTCAACCAGAAAACTTGTAGAAATCATCAATAATTTCACTGAAGAAGTAAGATACAGAATCAACTTAGAAAAGCCAGTAGCCTCCCTAAACAACAAAATACACATTCCCATTCACAAAAGTCTCAAAGAAAATAAAGTACCTAGGAAGAAATCTAAACAAGGAGGTGAAAGACCTCTACAACGAAAACTTTAAATCTTTGAAAAAAAGACACTGAAGAAGGCGCTAAACTGTGGAAAGACTCCCATACTCATGCATTTGTAGAATTGGTGCCGCGAAAATGATCATTCTACCAAAAGCAATTTACAGATTCAATACAATCCCAATCAAAATTCCCACAACATGCGCCATAGAAATGGAGAGGACCATCCTAAAATCCACATGGAACTACAAAAGACTCCAGGTGGAAAAAATAATCCTAAGCAAAAAGAACAACGCTGAAGCAATCACCAGAACAACAGAGCTCCAGTCATAAAAACAGTCCAGTTCTGGCTCAGAAACACACAGACTGACCCACATAGCAAAACTGAAGGTCCAAACACGAGTACACATAATTACAACCATCTGAGATTTGACAAAGATGCCAAAACATATGTTGAGGAAGGAGAAGGAAACATCTTGCCTGAGGCATTCCATGGGCAGGCAGAAGCATTTCTCTCAGGGGAACAAGCAGAGCTCTACATGAACACAGTACACACAGACGAGACTATAGGAAAGTCTATTATGGAGGCTACAGACACATACTGGAGAGCAGACAGCATTGCCGACAAATGATAAACTTGGAAAACTGGCTTTTCACATGGAGAAGAATGAAGCTGAGTCATACCTAGCACCCTGAACAAAAATTAACTCCAAGTGTATCACGGATGTCAAAGAGATCAATGGGAAACCTGAAATGTTGAAACCTCTAGAAAAAAAAAGAAAAGCATAGGCAGAACCATACAAAATGACTTTCAGCATGGAACTCCATCTGCCCAGAAATTATGGCCATCAGTTGACAAGGGAGCCCTCATAAAATTAAAGAGCTGAGCACGGCAAAGGAAATGTTTTAAAGAGGAAGGGCGGAAAAGAATCCCTATCATCTATATATCTGATAGAAGATTAATATACAAAATATACAAAGGGCTCAAAAATGGTCAAGAAGACAATCAGGTTTTAAAATGGGCTATGAATTTGAACAAAGAAAAAAGAAAACGAAAAAAGAAAAAAAATGTCTGGGAAATACTTCAAAAAAGGATCATCAACCTTAGCAATTAGGGAAGCACAAACCGAAACTTTGAAATTTATCTCACCCCAATCAGAATGGCTAAGGAAAGGATGCTAAGAGCCAGACGTGTGGAAATCCAAAAGTATTTCCTCTATGAGACCTGATAAACTCAGGAACTCACAGCAGCTGTGGAGGCTACATAACACCCGCACAAGCCAGTCAGTATTCTAACAAGGAGTGGGAAATGATTCGTGAACCCCACCTGTAAGTCCTCAAGTTAGGAGCTATGGACAGTGCCTTCAGGGAGAGGGAGAGTCAGTTTCGTTTAAGGATGGAGGCTGGTAGGCCCACCACCACCCGATGGATAGCACCACACCCAGGAAACTGGACTTGAGGGGTTCCTTTCTAAGAGAGAGAGAACAATAAAGCTGGGGGAGAATGTGGCAAGGTGAATGTAGACCTTGAATGGACCAAATCTGGGGAGTGAAGATGACTAAAATACATTGCATGAAATTCTCAAAGAATAAAAATACTCAAGGTAGAAATTCTGACATTCTACCTAGCTCAAGAGTCAAGAAACTTTAAATACACATAATTAGGATTAGCATGGATTTAAATAAAACACTGATACACACACATATACTACATTTGTATAAAGTATTCATATATAGACATATAAATACAATATGTACTAGAATGTATACAGTATCTTATTGTATTTGTATTGACAGAGATAACAAAATATACTGAGAGGCTAGACAGACAAAATAATGCAAACACTGTTAAATCAAGACTGAAAAGTGCATGTATACTATTTTTCAAATGTAGATATATTACCAGAGCCAATTAAAAGAACTGAAAGTACTTTCCTCTAAAAAGTAAATGCCAACAGCAGGCACAAAAATTCCTGGCACCCACATGGTGGCTCACAGCAGTCTGTGACTTTAGTCCCAGGAGATCCAATGCCCTTTGTGGGCATGCGTATGATTCACAGAACTGCATGCAGGCAAACCACCAGAGCTGACTACTCAGTGCTACTGAACTCATGGTTATTGGAGGAGAACCCACAACTCCAGTTTACTAAGCCAGCATACTCCCTGGCAACAATATAAACATCTGTCCTTGGACCCACAGACGAAGACCACTACAAAAAAAAACACAGGCAATCAAAATGCAGAACTGTGGAGCCCAGTCCTGATGGATATGTCTACAAAACACTACTAGCACCTAAGGCTCGGGGAACTCTCCCAGAGAGGTGATGAAAAGACCGCAAGAGCCAGAGGACCCAGGGAAACTGCTCTGGTTTGTGTCTTCTAGTACTACCAGAAGACACACACATAAAATCTCACCAACACAACTGTCCAAACATGAGCTGAACAGGATGACACCAACATGGATAGGGAAAAGCCCACAAGGCCTCAACCCTACACAAAGGACTACAGGCAACCGAGTAAAGCTCGGGAGTGCGAGATGCAGTCTTCCCCTGGGGAGAGCACTCAGCTCTGAAAACATACATATAAGTAGCAGCACATAGACCGAACAGGTTATAATATTTAGGACTACATACACACACGTGTGTGTGTAGGTACATATAATACACAAATACACATGTGCATGCAACAACAATTAGTGGAAAAAGAAGCCATGAATTTGAAGGAGAGTGAGGGAGGGTTTGATCTATGAGTGAGTCCTGAAATAGAAAGAACATGGGCCATTAGTGGTCGTGAATAAAGACGAGAAACCAACAACAGTTTACAGTTCTATGCCAGTGCCGAGTTTTACTGTTAATTGTTCAAGCAACCATACCATGGCAGTGCAAAATTTCACAAAGGGGGAATTAGATAATCGCTACAGAGGACTCTGCATAACTTTTGCAGCTTTCCCAAATCTAAAAATTATTCTAAAATTAAAAGTCAATGTAAAGAACATACAAATCTTTGTGCATCTCCCTGTATAGCCAAAAACCCAAAAGCTAACAAGAACCAGAATGAAGGCCTCTGACTTGGGAATGGAATAGCGGGGCTAAGAGCAAAGAGGCTGGAGCATGGGGCTGCAATCACACGGAACCATGTGTGTTAAGAGCTGAGCCTGGATGAATTTTCGCTCTGCAGGCAGCTCCTCTGGGAACATAGGATTCCCCCACTCTGCCCTGAGTGCATCTGGAACACAGAAGGGAAATCTGACTTGCAAATGAGTGAAACAGCATCCCACTTGACCTGCACCACACTAGCTGGCAGAGGGCCAGGCATACCATAATCCCACTGACCTGGATTTTAGCAGCCCCAGGTGAGCTGTAAAATCTCAGAATACTCGTAAGTTATTGGAAGTGCAGAGAATTGAGTTTGATTCCTCTGTTTTCAACTACTACCTACCTGCTCATATCCAATCTTAACCCAGCCTGGCCCCCACGGAGTCCGGGGAATTAAGATAGACACTCCAGAAATACCACAGACACAGGACCTTGGCAAGGCTAAGACTGCCTATCCCCCTCAAAGCAAGATAACTGTGAGAAGCAGCGAGCCAGTTCCAGTGACTTCTGAGGCTTTCTAAGAAGAGACTGTTTTGGCTTTGTGGGAGCCTAGCCAGTTTGGATGTTCACCTTCCTAGACATGGACGGAGTGGGGAGGACCTTGGACTTTCTACAGGGCAGGGAACCCTGACTGCTCTTTGGACTGGAGAGGGAGGGGGAGAGGAGTGGGGGGAGGGGAAGAAGGGTGGAGGAGGGGGAGGGAAATGGGAGGCTGGGAGGAGGTGGAAACTTTTTTTTTTTCCTTTTTTCAATAAAAAAAATATCAGCCATGACATTGATAAAAAAAAAAAAAAAAAAGAAGAGACAACTTCCTAGCCTTTAGGCTTCTTAGGTTCATTTTAGCACATTTTATAATGAAACCTCACACTTCTCTAGCATCAAAGTATATGGTGTACATGGTCTTTAAATTCACCTTCTGTAAGCCAGTAAGTACATCTTCTCAGCTTCCGGCAAATTACAGAATTGCACATAAATGTAAGAGACAGCAAGAAAACCTCTGCGCACACTGAACTAAACATACGCATTATTTAATCCATATACACTTGCAGACCTTACCAGAAATTGAGCTGGAGTGATGATCTCCAACTACCCACCTGTGTATGTTTTATTTATCCCATAGTGACTTTAAGATATAGAAACTTAATATAAAATCTAGATATTCATTTCTTTCTGGAAAACTAAAGACTTACTGAAAATCTGCTAAAGCAGACAGGCGGTAAGTACCCCACATCCCCTATCCCCAGAACCACTCACTCCTCAGAAGACACAGTGAGCTTGGCCTTCTACATATGGAATCCATAATTACCATACAAGGTCCATAATTACCAGCATTTTTGCCATGATACATTAGAAATAAGACAACAACAAGGCAGTCAATACATATTGCTAACATCGATGATTGGCACTTTATGATAATGAAATCCTAGAATTTCCCATAACCAATAAAGCCTTTCAGTCAGGGAGTGGAGATACTGTTTCAACGCCATCTAGAAGGAACCTGGGGAGGCTACAGTGGGACTAGGTGCATGGAGACATGAGTCCCTAGGAGCTGGTGGTCTATGAGGTTTTGACTCTAGGTCAAACTCTGGGTTTTGACTCTGGGTGAGGTGTAGGTGCTGTCCTAGCCTGCCTAGCAACGCTAATCATATGCTAGAGGTTTGTTACAAAACAACAAACAGTCCTGGCACACAGAAGCCAGGGATCCCAAGTCAGCCCCCAAAGAATACGCAGCTCTGACAAAAGATATAGAGTTAGTTCATCGTGATGACTCTCAGTCATTAAAGATGTCTAAGCTCAGAAATGAAAGGCCAACTTATTTACTATACACAGACATGGAGCAAAAATGGTACCAAAAATTCTAATCGTTCACCCCTCTTTCAGGCCAGGTAATCTAGAAAAGGCATCTACCCCAAGGTGACTGACAGGAGCCGGGATACACCAGCAGGGCAGCCATGAACCTGGTGCACTGCATAGCAACCATGAACACAAAAACAAAAGGAGAAAGTGTCTACAAACGAGATTCTTTTTTTTAATCTATAACATTCCCCCTCAACAGGCCATTCTTAGTAGTTATATACACCCACACCATGAAGATACTGCTTCTTCTTTATAGTCAATATATAATGGAAATATTCCGTAAGAAATCTCCATTATAAGAAAGGTCCCACATATTAGCCTTCAGTTTCATCAGCTCCCAATCTGGTCACGTTCACTGCAGAGATGGACTGCATGACCAAGAAAACAGTCTATGGGCCATTCACATCCAGAGCACAGTCACTTCCTGGACACAAGGCAGGATTACTACACAACCCAGGTTAGGGGACTGGGAAGCCAAGTCCCAGAAAGACAAAGTACACAGAAAATGCCTATGTTTCTGGAAGAACACAGACATTCCTTTGCTGCTTAATAAGTACAAGAGCTTCTAGAAGAAATCACCCCCTGATTAACACATTGCTCTTAGATACTGCTCTAAAACCACACCTGTCTGGGGCCACTCTGAGCACTATGATGGTCATGGAATAACTCTGAAATGTAAGCAAGTCCCCAACTAAATACTTTCTTCTAAGAGTCGCCTTGGTCATGGTGTTTTTTCACAGTCCACAGCTTCTGCTTTAGCTCCTGCCTCCAGGTTTTGGCTTTGAGTTCCTGTCTTGACTTCCGTAAGTGATTGAAGTATAAATGAAATAAACCCCTCTCCCCCCAAGTTGCTTTTGACTGCTGTCTTAAGCACAATAGAAACCCTGTCTAAGATATCTAGAGAGCTAAATGAATGGTCATAAATATAATGTGTATATTTCACAGCTGCTAATATTTTCAAGCCTAAATACATATTTATTATAATAAAATTCTTTAGGAAAAGTAGATGTTCAAAGATTTAAGAAAATTATATTTCCAACTGGTATAAAAGGTATTTATGTATTTCAAAGGAATAATAATCAGTATCAAATCACTAATGGTAGTTGGACTCTATTAAATACATTTGAAGATTGTGCTATAGTTTTACTTCATATTTTTATAATATATGAGAAATCAAACTCATTACAATTCTTTAAAAGCAGTAAGAAAACGTTACATATTTACCTCCAGCCAGACCAAGGACTCATGGCAATGAACACTTGCTGGTAAGGATGAATGGACTAAGGGTAAGCTGTGTGACTCAACAGGCCACACTACAGCTTCCAGAACAAGATATATTCTCTCTCTCTCTCTCTCTCTCTCTCTCTCTCTCTCTCTCTCTCTCTCTCTGTCTGTTTTGGATTTTCTTTTACAATTGGTTTTCTTTGGAGCGGGTGTCAAGGGCAGAAGGTGGATTGGATGCAAGGGGACAGAGAGATAAGTGGTATGAAATCCACAAAGAATAAAAGTTTAAAAAATTATATGAAAGTAATACAGATTTTGCAAAATTCTTAGGCAAATATAAAATACAATCACTATGTCAAGGAAAAGGATTTCAGAAGTAAAGAAAAGATTGGGAGAAAGAGAATAGGAAGGAAAGAGAATAAAAAGGAACAAAAAGAATGAAAGAAGGAAGGAAGGTAAGGTGTTTTAATTGATCTTGAGAGGAACAGAAATCTAAGCCTGCAGGATACTATTTAGAGGCGGTCTCCAGGGCCTTTAGAAAATGCCTAGGACACAGGGACTGTGGTTGTTTGGATGAGAATGGCCCAGAAAGGCTCTCTTTGAATGTTTGGTCACCAGGGAGTAGAACTCTTAGAAAGGAATAGGAGATGTGGCCTTGTGGAGTAGATGTGGCCCTGTTGGAGAAAGTGTGACACCGGAGGGTGGGCTTTGAGGTTTCAAAAGCCCTTGTCAGGCCCAGTCTTGGTCTCTGTCTCTCTGTGTCTCTCTCTCTTTATACCCTCTCTTCTTGCCCCCCACACCATGTTCTCAGTCAGTCTGTTGAGCAGTTCTTGGCATTCAGAAACTATGAAGCATCTTGAAAAGGCACTTCCCATAAAACTTGGTGATCAGAAAAGGCAACTGCTTGTTGGAGTTAAGTAATCAGAACTCTGGGAAGACAAGGAGGTAATGGGGATTCATATACTTGCACACTCAAAATCCATGGAAGCAGAGCTATGCACTCAAAAGATTTTTTTTCTTTTGGTTTTTTGAGATAGGGTTTCTCTGTAGCTTTGGAGGCTGTTCTGAAACTAGCTCTTGTAGACCAGGCTGGCCTCAAACTCAGAGATCTGCCTGCCTCTGCCTCCCAAGTGCTTGGAATTAAAGGCATGCACCACCACCGCCAGGCCTTAAAATTTTTTTTTTAAAAGACTACAACAAAGAGATGTTATTTTATAAATAAGATTTGAAATTGATTGGTTACTTGCTTAGAGCACAAGAGCTATCTGGGTAGTTAAGGCTCATGTTTGGATGGCACCGTGACAATGTGATACATGTTCTCGACTCTTCATGTAATAGCTGGGAATCTTTGTATAAATTATAGATTTAGGCTCTCCCTCTCTCGTTGATTCATCTGTAAAAGAGCATTGCCTTGACACTGACAGAGCTCTCTGGAAAGTCCCCATGTGGATTTAACTGGTTCCATAGGTTGGATTAAGAGATTCTGAATAGGAACCAGAGAGATGGCTCAATTAAGGGAGCATACTGTTCCTGTGGAGTACCAGAGTTTGGCTCCCAGCACTCAGTTGGGTGGATCAAATTCCACAAGATCTACTGTTTTCATGTGATCCCCCTATATGCACATAGTTAAAAATAAACATAAATTTTTAAATGAGATTATGACTATTACAACAATTCCCAAGCAAAGGTGCTATGCCCTGGTCCCTACCAGGATCAGCTGTCCACCCACAAGAGAGCCCCAGTTAATATTTTACTTAAAAGTTGTGCTTCTGGAAAGTTGCCCATGCTCCAAAATATAATCTTGCATCCGTGTTCACACAAGTAGCCCTAATTAAAATCAATGGGTTCCAAAAAGCAATAGCAAAGAAGGAAAAAAAAAGAACCAAAGCAAGATTCAAATAAAAGGGGTAAAAAGGGGTAAAAGGTAATGGAGGATGATGCTGTTGACGAATAAATAAAAATAATAAGGCACTTGCTTGGAGTTTTAGCATGTCAGTTATTAGATTAACACCTGGTCACATTCTTCTATGATGATGGAAAGAATGGTTGTGGCTACTGTCATCATCCTGGCTCTTACTTTCTAACTGGGGTAAACCAATAAGACAAAGTAGCCCTTGCCTGGGATGCCACGGCAGGGTCAAACACAAAGCATCAGCTGTTCATGTGACATGCTGGCTGTCCATTACCTGAGAGTAGAGCTGGCCACCATCTTGGTCACTTGCTGTTTTATGTGTTTCACTGTCAACAAAAGAGTCAAACTAGGCAATAGTGAGAACATGAGACCGGGTTCTGACGAGACTGTCTTTCTAGATGGTTCTGGTTCCTGGTTCTTCTTTCATGTAAATAGAAAAGCCTGATACTGGGTGCCTGTCTTAGTCACTGTTCTCCGCCTTGAAGGAGACACCATGACCAAAGCAACGGTCTCAGAAAAGGAAGCATTTCATTGGGGAGTTGCTTACAGTTTCAGAGGTTTAGTCCATCATCGTGGTGGGGAGCATGGTAGCATGCAGAAAGGTGTTGTAGCAATTGCTGAGAGCTTTACTAAACCTAATGTCTGACTTATTACAGTTTAGGCTATACTGTCCTCCACGTTAAGTCGCAAATATCTCAGACTCAACTCTGCTCAATGTTTTTATTAGTCAGTTGGATAAAACTAATGGTACAGTAGCCAAAACTGTTGATGACACAAAATAATAATAATAATCATAATAATTAATAGATAAAAAACTATATTATACAGCTAGATTGTGCTAAGTCTAAGACAAATAATTTAGAAATAGAACCAATTTACATTTTTAATGTAATAAACAGCTCCGTGACCACTATATTCAATAACACGTGGTGGAAAGCCTGCAGCTGCACCGCAATTCAGTGTGAGCCTGCTTTGTTTCAGAAGTCGAGGTGAAAAGTAAGAGCACAACCTAAGACAATGGTAATAGCATAAGGACAAGGCGGGGCAACGGTGCTATGACTGTGTCAGTCATTTCACATGGACAGGACAGCGTCCTTACTATTCACCCACGTGTCCACGGGAAGAACTAGAACCAAAGCTTTAGAACACAATGTACACACCGGTGAACTTTTTCTTCCAAAACAACCCACTTCTCACTAACACTTAGCTCAGAAACCAAACTGACCACAGGGTCCCAGCTGAGCATAAAAGAAATGAACAGCCAAGTAATCTTACAGATCTCGTGAGGTGCAATATGACTTTGTAGTTAATGAAGAGAGAAAAGAATTTGGCGGTTAAGCTCTGCAATGATCTAACACATACAGAAGGAGAATGTTATTTAAATAAAGGCTAATGCTGGGATTGGTGGTGTACATCTTTCATCTCAGTACTAAGGAGACAGGCAGGTGGATCTCTGTGAGTTCAAGGCCAGCCTGGTCTACAGAGCAAGTTCCAAGACAGCCAGGGCTTCACAAAGAAACACTGACTCTCCCACCCCTAATAAAAACCCAAACCAACCAACCAAACAAAGAAAAAACCCTAAGGAAGTTGGAAGGGGCCTGGGACTGGTGACTAGAACAAATAACTAGGGTGAGGATGAGTGGCCCTCAGTCTGAAATGAGATAACTTACAAGTTCAACAAGTGCTTCAGGAACTTCATGCACAATGCACAGGCGCCCTCTCTGAGAGCCTTATTATTTTCCTTCTTCATACCATAGCCCTGCCCAGCTCCTGCAATGTGATTACTCACCCATTTATCTATTTACTCATTCAAATATTTACTAAGTTTCCATTATGTGCCAAGCACTATTTATACATATATATACACATACATACATACATACATACATACATACATACATATACACATACATATACTTGATGGCACTGAGAAAAGACCTCCAGGCTATGCATATTCAACACTAACACTCTACCACTGACCTATATCCCCAGTCTCCTAGGATATTTCAGTTAGTAAATGGTATTAAAATATTTGTCTCTAAACTACTTGTATAGTAGAAGATAAATTCCATCATATTTTGGGCGGTCAAGTGCTGTGGGAAGTACTTCTGTATATGTGTTGTTTTTATTGGTTAATGAATAAAGAAGCTGTTTTGGCCAGTGGCTTAGCAATATAGAGCTAGGCGGGGAAAACTAAAGTGAATGCTAGGAAAAAGAAGACAAGAGTCAGGGAGACGCCCCAGAGGGGAAAGACACAAGCTGCCACCTGGAACCTTGCTGGTAGGCCAGGAGCCTCGCGGTAAAAATATAAACCAGCACAAATGGGTTAATTTAAAATGCAGGAGCTTGCTAGGAATGCTATAGTGATTGGCCAAGCAGTGATTTAATTAATACAGTTTCTGTGTGGTTATTTCGGGAGTCTGGGCGGCTGGGAAATGAACAAGCAGCCTAATACAACAGTCAAGATAGCTACATTGAGGAGACATTTGAGAGGCTACAGAGAGAGGACACAATAAAAGTAAGTGCTAGGAATTAAAGCACAATGGACCTAAATAAGTGGCCAGTCATGCCTATGACCCTACCCTTGCTGTGTATGTCTCCATCATCCCTGTTCCCAGTTAGCCTTCATCATCTGCATAAGCTAAAGGAAAATGAAGGCCAAGTAGAGCCCCAGCTCCGGACAATGTTCCTGACTCCCTGGACATCTGAACACGGCCATTCCCTATTTCAGAGCAATGCCTCTGCTATGTGTGTCACTGGCTCATCTGTCTTTGCCATTCCCCTTTCACCTGTAGCCACCCAGCCCTCCCTGGAGTTCCCAGAGATAAACCCGAACCAAGCCTTTTCCATTCAAACTGAACTGTTGCTCGGATTTTAAATATTTTTTGAGGTAAGACAACTTGAAAGGTTTATTTTAGAAAACTAACAGGTTGGAATTTTAGGGCACGAAGCATTCAACAAACAACAAAAATCCCTTACTCTGAAACAATAAAGTTCTAATTTTGAGGTTCCTGAGTATCAAAATACATTGAACTACAGAAAAGCACTCACTAATCTTCTATTTTCCTAATTTCAAAGAGCAACATTCACTTCCTCACTCTCTCGCCCAGTGATGACCACCCTTTCTTCCCAGCCAAGAACAGTACTCCTTTGGAGACCAGCCTTGAAGGAAAAGACAGCCTCATTTAGTGCACAGCTTTGGGGCCAGGGACCTATCAGGAAGACACTGAGGGTGGCCCCACCTATAAAATGAGTTTATGCCCCTGTGAACAAACACAGATGAACTTACAGACTTGTCCTGGTGACTCATATTAAAAATAATATTCGAGGGAAGTGTGGAGGGTGTATAGCTCAGAGGTACACTGTTTGCCTGGCATGCACAAGAGCATCCACCACACAGGCAAAATATTAGTAAAAATGAATACATCTGTGAATAAGATTTTAAAGTATACATTTCAGGAAGGATACAGCCCCCTCTAACAGAGACTAAATGTATTTCAAAAGAGTCACCAAGGTAATTTGTAGAAAGAGACTGCTGTGAAAGAATGGGCTACGAGGAAAGTCCTCGAAGGTCTCCACGTTTGGGGTCTAGTCTTACTCCTGTCTGAACAAGGTGCCATCAGCTTTAGCTTGTTTCTGCAGTTTCCTGTGGCCCACCAAAGGCTACTAGGAATTATCCCAGCAGCACGGACAGGAGCTGGTTCCCTGTTCTCTTTTCCTACCAGGAGCTCTTTTAAGCCAGCCAGCAAAAACTGAAGCAGCAAACCTTAGAATCTGAGGACTCAAGGGGCCTTTAGGCTCCCATTCCTGGGAACCAGCCTGTGACCAACCTATAGGGTATGGTACATTGCTGACCTGCATTTAACCTTGTATTTAACCAGCTGTTAGACAGTGACTGGAAGGTGTGGGAAGTATAAGGATTCCCCTTAGCTGATCATATAATTCACAGGAAACTAAATTGGGGGGAAAGGGTGGTTCCAGGAAATGAGCTACAAGATGCCTCTACCGGGTAGGAAGATGTGGTCAGCGGCCTCTTCCTGTTTAAATCCTGACCTATGAGTCTGGCCAAACAGCCAAGATTCCTAGGATGTTCTGCTATCATACCGGTGTCTGCTATCCAGTACACATCCAAGTTCACTGTCTGAAATGTCACATTTAAGTGCTAGATTAGATTATCCCTCTAAGGAGGGCAGACTCCGGTTCCTGGAGGAGTTTTGGTAGTTTGCCTGCATGTTGGAATGCACACCTCTGCAAATCTCTCTGGGCTAATGCAAGGCGTAGATATCCCTCCATATTCCCGTGTAAGCACACTTTGGGGGAAGAAGCAGAACATCATGTTGGGGGAACAAAAGAACCAATTGCCTGAATATATATCTCAACCCCCTCACTTAACAACAGTGAAACCTGGGAAAATTATACAGTATCTCCCACATGAAATAACCATGGGCATGAGGATAATTGCTGGGATGAATCACGAATTAGCATTAGTAAAGTTCTCAGCGTGGGGCTTGGCAACAGCGTAAGTTATGCTCTGAACGCTCACTAAACAAAAATAGAAATTTCTCCATCCCGGTAAACGTCTATAGAAGGATGTCGGGGTGAGAGAGGAAAGCCCTGTCCGGACTGTTACGACTCTCACTCTACTTAAGGATAACCCCCTAATAAAACTCCCAGCCAGATCTTCGAGCGGTCACTGAGGGAAGGTTGAAAAGGCAAGAAACGGGGTATCCGCTGCCAGAAAACACGTTCAGCGTCAACTACAAAACAAATGCACACATTCAGCAGCTAAAGAAACAAAACCGAACATCCCTAGTGTCAGCCAATAGTCAGACGCTGGAGCCATGAAATGCCTTCCCTCATAGATTTAATGTCCTCAGAGGGGACCCTAGGCCTCCTCACATGCTCTGGGGCTCTCACTGCACAGTTAAGCAGGCGATACAGGATATCAAAAACATCTAAAGTATGCAAATAAAATATTCAAAGAAAACAGTGTAAAATGGAAAAGTTCAGACTAAAACCTCACATTAAACTTGCCCGTGAGAAACGGTTAAGAAATCGTAGAGAGGCACACATCTCTACCAGAAATCAGGCACTGAGGATGGCTTATCACGTGTAAGCGGGCTACTTAGAAAACAAATGGTTCCAGCACTCACATAGTGCACGCTGTGAAAGTGAAAGAGCACTGCCTTTGGGGTCTTTTCAACCCTTCAAACAAGTTTTAAATTCCCTGTTAAGATAAAAGGTCCATCTAGACATGGTGACCCATCCCTGTAATGACAGCCCTTAGAAGGCCGAGGCCTGGGCTGCACAGGATGATCCTGTCGAAAGAAAGAAAGAAAGAGAGAGAGAGAGAGAGAGAGAGAGAGAGAGAGAGAGAGAGAGAGAGAGAGAGAGAGAGAGAGAGAGAGAGAGAGAGAGAGAGAGAGGGAGGGAGGGAGGGAGGGAGGGAGAAAGAGAAACAGGGACTATGGCTGGATAGAATATTTGTCTAGAATGCGTAAGAAGCCCTAGGTTCAATCTCCGGCAGTCAAGAAAAAATAAATTTAAATGAACAGGAATGCAACCCAAAGGTAGAGTGCCTTGTTCGACTACTATGTTCAAGGCCCTGATGTCTTGGGTTCCATTCATAGCACTAGAAAAAAAGTTCCTATGCAACAAAATAGCTTATTGGATAAAACAAAACCTTCTGCATTAAAAGATTAGGTGGTAGACAGATCTCCAACAAGCAGAAAAGGAAAAGAGTTTCTAGGTGGTTTACTATACTTTTCACTTGAACATTTGAGGCGACCAACTTCCTGCTCCTTCTCCCTCACTAGTGGGCTTTTTCCTGTCAGAAAGTATTCAGTGGGCTTTCAAATCTCCCACAAGAGGGGGATGGGGGCTCCTACAGTAGGAACCAATCAGCTTCCCTTTCTTTGTCTGGATTATCCAATCTCCTGCACTAGCCCAAACCAGCCAATTAAGAGAGAAAGGGGGAACTCAAGCCATCCCCAAATATAAAGTTTTGGTTCTGCCAAACAAACTCTGATTTTCAGGTCTGGATCTCCTCTCCACTGGGGTTCTCTCTCTCTGTGTCTCTATATTCTTTTTCCCTGTCCTCCCTTCTCCCCACACTCCTTCCCCTGCCTCTAGTGTGCTTCTGTTTGCAATAAAACTTGCCTGAGTGCTGAGACCCTGTTTTTACTGCCTTCTTATTCTTTAAATCAGCAGGGGGAAAAAAAAAAGAGCCCATTCCTGCAACTTTAGAGAACACCACCGTAGGCAGTAGATTTAAAAGTTGAAAATAAAAACTGATGTCAGGCAACAACCACAGGTTATCTATCATACTTGAGGTTACTTTTGCTTCTTTTTTCCCCCAGAAGCTAACACAGTTTGGAGGTTTTCCCAATTCCAGCCCATGACTGTTGGCATGCCTAGCAGTAGTCTCCTGCTCATATCCTCAATAAACATCATTGGAATAAAAAAAATATAGAAAAGAAAATAATAAGCACAAACAGAAAGAACACCCGCCCCCCACACACACCGTGCAGTCTTTTAGCATAGACACACATAAGGCTAGGAAGGACACAGGAGTGGCACAAACTGAAACAGGAGAACCTAGATAATCTTATCAAGCACTGTACACACACACACACACACACACACACACGCACACGCACACGCACGCACAAATGAGGTTATCGTATTACAAAACTTGGCCGAGAAGTGTTAAGGCAAACGCATGTTTATTTTTGTAAACACTGGTCTCTGGTTCACTTTTTCACAGAAGTCCATGTTGAATCACCACTCAGAGGGCTTCATTTCTAAGATTTTTAAAATCTGAGCAAGTGGGAAGAAAACGAGAGGTGGCACTTCTCAAAAAAGCATTAAATGCCCTATAAGAGATATTTCAAAGAAAAGCAAGCAATCTTTGCTCCGTTTTGGAACTTGGAGCAAGGAGAAAACTGTTCCACTAACCTTCCTTTCTAAAGAACTAAGACTTTGTCTCCAGCGTCTCCAAGAAAACCAGTAAATCGTCCCAGCACTGCTAACACCCCAACCAAGGGCGGTTTACAGGTCTCAAGGAAGGTAGTAGGACCGCATCAGTCAGGGGGTTACCGTTACCCACTCACACTGACTTTATTAATGCAAAATTCTTTCAAAATAGTGAAGCTGTGGGAGAGCGAACAACCCCCCCCCCCCAGCCCCAATTCAGATCTTACACACCAGAAGTGCACTATTTTGCCTTTGAATGAACCCGCTGGAGCACGAAGGGTGTCTGGCGTCACAGGATGTCGCGGTTCAGTCGCCCGCAGCCGCGGTCTAACCCTGGCTGTGCTCCCACCCACCCACCATCAACTTCCCGCGGCTTCACCTCAGTACACCCACCACCCCAGCTCGCCGTGGAATCCTCTCCTCGCCTCTAAAACCGGCACTTCATTTCCCAAAGCAGCAATGTTGTCCCTCTCCCTACTAACAGCTGCGGGTGGCGCCGCCCCAGGCCCTGTGCAGCGGGGAGTGCGTGTCGACACGCACAAAGGTCCCTCCTCACCCCAACCAAGCGGCGGGGGAAACCGGGGCGCAGACAGGACGCGGAGGCGCGCGGGCAGGGCTGGGGGTCTCGGCACCAGGCCCCTCCGCCACCCCACATGGCAGATCCGGGAGCCCCGCAACTGTCCTTCCCGCGTCCCCACTCCGGCAGACGCGGGGAGCCGGCGGCCCTACCTCCAGCAGCAGCCCGAGCAGCAGCGCCGCCACCCTGCCGAGCCGGCGGCTCATGGCTCCCGCGAGGCCCGTCCGAAGCCCGGCTGCGCGGTGGGCTCAGAGCCGGTCCACACCCGGGGACCGGCCGACGCCGGCACAAGGACGCGCCGCAAGCCGGCGGAGCTCGAGGACGTGCCGGGCCGCCCTCGCCGCGCGCCCCCGACCCACAGCACGGGCGCGCGCTCGCGGGCTCGGAGCCGGCAAGGTCTGTGGGGCGCGCTGCGGGACGCGGAGCCGGCGGGCTGGGTGCGAAGTCTGCCAGGTGTCTCCTTTCCTGGAGGAGACCATCTTGTCTCACCTCGATAGTTCTGGGAAGATTTATTAAAGGACGCCGTGTTTGGGGAGGCTGGGGGATGGATACGGAGGAGCCCACTACTGGGTCCTTCCTGAAGTTTCTACGGGAGACCTCACTGTGGCTTCTGCAGGTGAGGTGGGCTGCGCATCCCGGGGGCCCCAGCACGATGGAAAGGACAATAAAATCGCAAGGAAAGGACAGCTGACTGCAAAAGGTTGGTGCAGGTTTATGCCGGCATCTTTCTGCCTGGCTCTGCTAGGACCTCACCTTTGAGTCCCTTAATGTACCTCACCTTTGACGGAGGCGCTTTGACCACAGAGAATTGCTGTTGACAGTAGTGTCCACTCTCACTTGCTCACAGACGCCGTCTTTGTTTTTCCACAAGGCTCAGATGCCACCTAATTCAAGAAATTACTGAAGCATTGGTTGACCTTGTAAGATGTATCGTACCTAAACTAGAGGCCAAATACACAGAGGTGGATGAGAAAACAGTCCATAGAGTCTAAAGAGAGATCCAGTTTAAACAACTGTGATACAGGGTGCTGAGTACAGAGATCAGGAAGTTAGAATTGTTTAGGATCAGAGCCATCCATCAGCCAGTAAAAATACTTGCCAGAAAAGCCGGAGGAAGATAATTCCACCCTGGAATTCTAAGACAGGAAGAATCAACTCATTGACCTCCACATGGACACATGGAGCATATGCATGCCTTCACACAAACACATCTCTCTCTCACACACACATGCACTTACAATAATGAATTAAATATTCTTAATAGCTAGAGTTGGTTAAATGACAGAAGTACCTCCAACAGGCATGCAAAGAAGTTTACAAAAATAGATCTCTCACGAGGCTAGTCTCAAATACTTAGGCAACTTTCAATACAAGCACTTATTTGGTTATATAGAACATGTACATGAAACTACACCTGTTAGAACTGGCAAGAGAAGCAGAAAAAAAGATGTCTTCATGCTTACCCCAAGTTCCACGTTCCATCAAAGTAATAGTTTCGTGAAGTTTTATAGTAACAGAATAAGAGGGGCAAAAATTAAGCCCTTTGATGAAAACATTAAGTAGGTAGTTTACAGGGAAGCAGGGAAGGCCACTTTGGGCCTGATGATTTTCTTAGCTCTCTGGTCACTAGAAGTAGTTTCTTTTGGGGAACTTTTACGTGTACACAGAACTGACTCAAAGCCTACAAAGAATTATTGGACTGTGGTTAACTTTGCCTTCTTTAGAAGTCTTTTTAAATTAACCTTTTTCATTTTTTGAAGAATTTCATATATGTGTGCTATATATTTGCATTCCCACAACTGTATCTCCCCTCTCCGATTCCTTCTGTGCCCTCCCACCTCAAAATATACGATCTGTGTAGATGGACTTTCTTTTCTGCCAACAGCTCCAAATAATGACATGGAGACTTCTTATTAGTTGTGAAAGCATGGCCTTTAGCTTAGGCTTATTCTCAGCTAGCTCTTGTAACTTCAACTAACCCATTTATATTAATCTGTCATGTGGCAGTAGCTCTCGTTTATCTTGCAGCTCTTAATTCCTTTCCATCTGGATAGCAACTCTGCCCTTCTTCTTCCCAGAAATCCCACCTATCCTCTTTCTAGCTCTTTACCATTCAGCTCTTATTACACCAATCACAGCAACACATTTTCACACAGTGTACAAATATCCCATAACAGGCCTCTTCAATTATTACTGTTTCATTTATGCACGTGCACATATATTATATTGCATTATATTATATACCATACTGAGTGCACTTAGTGTTGTTCGTATGAACACATTTAGGGCTGACCGCTGGGGTTGGATAACCTCAAAGGGGACTCATTCCTAAAGAAAGCTTCATCCCCCCTCTCTTAGCAACTGTTAATTGCCTGCACATAGCTCTTCATCTAAGAATGGGACCTTGTGAATTTCCCCCATCTGGTTTAGCATGTCAAATGGTTTGTACGTTATACAGGTCTTATTTGAGCAACATTTCCTTGATTACAATAGTAATCCTGTCGTATCCAGAAAACATTTTATGTCAGTTGGTGTCCTGGTCCTCTGGCTCTTACAATCTTCTGTGCCCTGCTCTATGATGTTCGCAGACCCTTAGGTAGGGGGGTTGTGCTGTGTGTGTGTGTGTGTGTGTGTGTGTGTGTGTGTGTGTGTATCCATTGAAGTTCCTGTGGTCACTTACTCTCTGGATTTTGGCCAGTTGTGGATCGCTATAATAGCCTTCATCTACTGCAAAAAAAGAAACTTCTGTAGACAAGCAACAAGAACTACACTTATCTGTGTATATGAGAGTTCATTTTTAAGAGTACAGTTAAAACTGTATTCATTCAGAAAAAATGGCAACAGTATGTTCTCTTTTAAGGTTTATGACCTCTGCAGCCCCAGGTAACTGACTAGGCTTTCAGTACCAAGAATTCCTGTCTTTTGAACAGAACTGATTAGAGACAGCTTTGGTTACCTGGAAGATTTAAGCACCCACCATTGGGAATATCCTGCTGGGCCAGTCATTGTTGTGGTTTGCAGGATTTACAGCTGGGTAGGACTTTTGATTGCTTTTCTCCCTGTCAATTTACATAACACCTTCTGTTACTACAGCAGCCAATCCTCAGGGAAGAGGCTTGTTTTAGGTCAGGTACAGCTCAATTCCTCCAGATCCTGTGTCTGCTGTGGAGTCTTCACCATTAGGTCTTATTTCCAAGTTCTGGGAGGCAGTCAAGGACATTGAAAGTAGCCTGAATTGTCTGAGGAGTCCTTAAACTCCCCTGACCAACAAACTGAAGAGTGTTTCCCATACCTAACTGTCTTAGTTAGAGTTTTTATTGTTGTGAAGGGACATCATGGCCATGGCAACTCTTATAAAAGAAAATATTTAATTGGGGGTGACTTACAAGTTCAGAGGTTTAGTCCATTATCGTCAAGGCAAGAAGCATGGCTGCATGCAGGCAGATGTGGTTCTGGAGAAAAAGCCACAACTTCTACATCTAGATTGGCAGCCCAGCACACTGGGCCTGGTTTGAGCATTTGAAACTTCAAAGCCTTCCCCCGGTGACACATATCCTTTAACAAGACCTTGTTTTCTAATAGTGCCATTCTCTGTTGACCAAGAATTCAAATTTATGAGCTTATGGAGGCCATTCCTATTCAAACCACAGCACTGAAACTGGAGTTTTTGTTAGCCTATGGTTATTAGGGGAGCATTGTCACCCCATGAAGTATAACTTTATTTTTAAAATTTTATTTATATATATATACACATACATGTGTATATATATATTCTAAGTAAATCTATAAAATATTCCCCTATGACTTTTTCCAACATTTTTAGTGTTATTTTTCTCCTTCTCCCCCTGTATTATCTTCCCTTTCCTTTCTCCCTCTCTGCCCCCATTCTTGCCTTTGTGCCTTCACAAGATCTGTGTTTTGTCCTCACCTTGAGCTCTTTCTCCCCCACCACCCGTGTCCCCTTTCTACTTTTCTGTCCTCTGCAGGTATTCCTAATTATATATCTAACTATAAAGATTTGATGAAAGGTCTACAAATAAGAAAGAATATGTAGTGTTTGTTTCTCTGAGTTTGTGCTACAAAGCTCAATATAATACATTTTAATTTGCCTAATAAATGTCATGATTTCATTTTACTTTACAGTAGAAGAGTATTCCAATGTGTGCACGTACATTTTCATTTTCCATTCATCAGTTAAAAGACATTTAGGTTGGTCCCATTTCCTGGCTATTGTGAACGAAAAGCAATGAATGTCACTAAGTAAGTAATAGAATATAGTGTCCTTTCAGTATATGGTAAAGGGTTGTAGAGGAGGGTGGATGTAGTTTTAGGATTTTGAAAGCTTTTCACACTGATTTCTAGAGTGGTTGTACTAGTTTGCAGCCCCACCAACCAGTGGTGAAGGTTTCCCTTTTCCTGCATCTTCACCAGCATTCCTTGTCATTTGTTTTCTTGAGCTGACAAAATAGTTTTTAGGGCAAGACAGAAAGGGAGTGTAGCTCAGAAGAACAGAACATTGTAGCATGCAGGCACATGGCTTTGGTATCTAACAACACATAGTTCATTTTAATTTGTGTAAACTTTTGTTAACATAATGATGTTATATAACAGAGAACCCACATGATCTTCTCATGATTTTGTAAATAATCTTACTCTTTAAAATGTCTCTAAATATGGTAAAGTTAGAACCACTATTCCAACTTGTTGATCTCATTTCTACACACACACACACACACACACACACACACACACACACACACACACCACACCAAAACCTCATCACCCATCATTCGTCACATATGTATCAGTTGCCTATAATGACCTTTGAAGATACTTTGTCATCTGTTTTAGTTTATTTTTTTTTTCTGTTGGTGTGATGAGATACCCTAAGAAAAGCAACTTCAGGAAAGAAATATTTTAGGTCCCAGTTCAAGGTACAGCCTGTCATGAAGAAGAAGTCAACGCAGTAAAAGCCTGAAGCGCTGGTCATTGCCCGCTCAGTCAGAATAGAGCAGAATATCCTTAGCCCCAACTTGCTTTCTTCATTTTATACAGTCCATGATCCCTGCCCAGGAAATGCCCCCACCCACAGACAGTATGACTTTTTCTACACCAGTTAACATAATCACAGTTACCCCTCAGAGGCAGGCTCAGAGAAACGATTCTCGGGTGGTCTTGGATTCTGTCACTAAGCTAGTTAATACAGTCTCCTCACTAATGGGTGGCAATGCTCCTATAATGGTTTATATTTTTAAATGGGATATAATAGGGTCATTTTGAGCTTAAAAGTAACTTGAGTTGGCTTAAATTTTAGAAAAATGATGTCACAAACCTGTCAGCTCATAGAAGGCGAAGCTAAACTAATCTTTATCCACTCAAGTGTCTGTACTTATTTCTTGCACTGATGGGGGCAGTTTCTTTTGGAGCAGAAAGCCAGGAAGCATTTCTCTATTCATGAAGCCTTTTTTTTCTTTAAATTTATTATTTTTTCTTTTATTTTTGAGATTACAAAAAGATTATATCATTTCACTTTCCTCCATCCAAACACCCCTGTGTACCTCTCTTAGATCTCTTCCATCAATTGTTGTTATATGCATATATGTATAATACTAATATAATCTGCTGTTTAATGTTATTTGTTTTTGTTTCCAGGGCTGACCATTTGGTATTTGATAACCAATTAGTACGTTCTTCCCTTGGAAAGACTGTCTGTCCAGCTCTGAGCATTCCTTAGTTGCCTGTAGTTCTTTATCTAGGGTTGAGATCTCATGATCTTTCTGCCTTCTGCTTTGGCATATCTCTTATTATTTGTTCAGCTAATGTTTGGTAAGTCAGGTTGGTGAGACTTTATGGGTGTATCTCCTGATATTACCAGGAGACTGTGTTTCCTAGTAATGTCACAGCAAACTCTCTTATCTTCTGACTCTTACAGTCTTTCCACCCCTTCATCCACAATGTTCTCTGAGCCTTACATGTAGAAGTTGTTACACACACACACACACACACACACACACACACACACACACACACTGGAACTGGACTCTGCAACTCTGCGTTTTGATTGTTGGTGGGGATTTTTAGTAGTCTCCATCTGTTATAGAGAGAAGTTTCTTTGATGAGGGTTGAGGACTAAACTCACCTGTGAGTATTAGGACAAATGTTTATAATACACTTAGGTATTGTGCTGGTTTAGTAAAATGATGGTTGTCTCTTGTCCCCCAAATCCATAACTTCTTTAGCCCTTGGAAGTTGGCTAGATTCCCAGTACAAGACCTGATTTTCTTCTTGTAGAATGAGTCTTAAGTCCGATTAGAGAGCTATTAGTTACATAAAGCTGTGTGTGCCACTATTTCATCCTTAGGTTTATTGTGCCATGCTGGTCATTGTTGTGACTCATGGGTATCATATCTGGGTAGGACTGTCGGTTGATTCCCATTCTTGAAAGGTTTCATGATATCTTCTGGTGTCGTGGAAGTAATCCTTAAAGAGGAAACATTTAAGTTAGTTGCAGCTCAGTGACCTCTGGGCCCTGTTTCTGAAGTATATGGTGTCTGTAGCGATAGGAACTTACTTTCTACCTCTTGGGGGACAACCAAGGGCAATAGCTATAGTCTGTAATATTTTGGGATTCTCTTGCACAACCCTGACCAGCAAGTGAAAAAAGGACTTCTCATGCCGGGGGTTGAGAGTTTTGTTAAGTGGTCTTTGGCTCTTGGGGGAAGCATTGCCAGCTCAGGTAAGAAATTTTCACTTAAATCATATCTATATTTATACATAGATTTATATGAATTATGGGTGTTTTCTGTTTTAGTTTGGGGGTGTTGTTTTTTAAGATAGTGAATAATATGATTTCTTACAACTTTTTCAAGATATCATTACTATTTTACTTTCCTCTTTCCTTTGTCTGTATTGATTTCCCTCTCCTAAACATAATAAAGGCAATAGTCAGCAAGCCAACACTTGACATCAATCTAAGTGGAGAGAAACTCCCAGCGATTCCACTGAAATCAGGAACAAGACAGGTTGTCCACTCTCTCTATACGTATTCAATATAGTTCTTGAGGTCCTACCTAGAGCAATAAGACATAAAGAGGAGATCAAGGTGATACAAATCGGAAAAGAAGAAGTCAAATTCTCAGTTTGCTGATAATATGATAGTTTACATAAGTGATCCCAACAATTCTAACAAGGAACTTTTACAACTCATAAACACTTTCAGTAATGTAGCAGGATACAAGATTAACTAAAAAAAAATCAGTAACCCTTCTGTACACAGATAATAAAAGGGCTGGGGAAGAAATCAGAGAATCAACACCCTTCACAATAACCCCAAATAGCAAAGAATATCTCTGAGTAACTCTAACCAAACAAGTGGAAGACTTGTATGTCAAAAACTTTAAATCTTTGAAGAAAGAAATTGAAGAAGACACCAGAAAGTGGAAAGATTTCCCATGCTCTTGGGTAGACAGAATTAACATAGTAAAAATGGCAATCTTACCAAAAGCAATCTACAGATTCAATGCAATGCCCATCAAAATCCCAGGGAAATTCTCCAAAGACCTCGAAAAAACAGTACTCAACTTCATATGGAAAAACAAGAAACCCAGAATAGCCAAAAACAATCATGTACAATAACAGAACTTCTGGAGGCATCATAATTCCTGACTTCAAACTCTACTACAGAGTTACAGTACTGAAAACAGCCTCGTATTGGCATAAGAACAGACAGGAGGACCAATGGAACTGAATAGAAGACCCAGATATCAATCCACACATTTTCAAACACCTAATTTTTGACAATATAGCCAAAACTATTGTATGGAAAAAAAGAAAGCATATTTAACAAGTGGTGCAGGCATAACTGGATATCAACATATAGAAGAATGAAAATAGACCCGTATCTATCACCATGCATAAAACTCAAGTCCAAGTGGTTTAAAGACCTTGACATAAAGCCAGCTACAATAAACCTTATAGAAGAGAAAGTGGGAAGTACACTTAAACGCATTGGCACTGGAGACCACTTCCTAATATAACGCCAGCAGTACAGACACTGAGAGAAACAATTAAGGAATGGGACCTCCTGAGACTAAAAAGCTTCTGTAAAGCAAAGGACATGGTCGACAAGACAAAACGAAAGCCTACAGAATGGGAAAAGATCTTCACTAACCCTACATCAGACAGAGGGCCAATCTCCAAAATATACAAAGAACTCAAGAAACTGGTCACCAAAAGAACACATAATCCTATAAAAAAATGAAGTACAGACCTAAACAGAGAACTCTCAACAGAGGAATCTAAAATGGCTGAAAGACACTTAAGGAAATATTAAACATCCGTAATCATCAGAGAAATGCAAATCAAAACAACTCTGAGATTCCATCTTACACCTGTAAGAATGGCCAAGATCAAAAACACTGATGACAACTTATACTGGAGAGGTTGTGGGGAAAAAGGAACACTGCTGCATTGCTGGTAGGAATGCAAACTGGTACAACCCCTCTGGATGTCAGTGTGGTGATTTCTCAGAAAATTAGGAAACAACCTTCCTCAAGACCCAGTAATACCACTTTTGGGTATATATCCAAAGAATGCTCAATCGTGCCACAAGGACATGTGCTTAACTATGTTCATAGCAGCTTTGTTTGTCATAGCTAGAACCTGGAAACAACCTAAATGCCCCTTGACCAAAGAATGGATAAGGAAAATGTGGTACATTTACACAATGGAATACTAAACAGCAGAAAAAAATGACATCTTGAATTTTGCAGGAAAATGGATGGAGCTAGAAAATATTATTTTGAGTGAGGTAATCCAGACACAGAAAGATAATTATCACATGTACTCACTCATAGATTGTTTTTAAACATAAAGCAAAGAAAGCCAGCCTACAAACCACAATCCCAGAGGACTTAGACAACAATGAGGCCACTAAGAGAGACTTACACAGATCTAATCTACATGGGAAGTAGAAAGTAGAGAAAGACAAGATCTCCTGAGTGAATTGGGAGCATGAGGACCTTGGGGGAGGGTTGAAGTGGGGAGGAGAGAGGCAGGGAGGGGAGCAGAGAAAAATGTAGAGCTCAATAAAAATCAATAAAAACAAAAACACATGGGATATACAATTGTAGCCATTTTGGCAACAGACAATGGGCCACACATGTTATTACTTATAACATTATAATATAATTATATACACATGTATATATGTGTATATATGTATATATATATCATGAATAAAGTCAGTGAAGAAAAAAATTAAACACCTCATGCTAATGTGGGGTTTTCCCTTTTACCATTTTTTTTTTTTAATGTGCATAGGTGTTTTGCCTGCACCGGTATATCAGGTATCCTGGAACTGGAGTTACACAGTTATAAGCTGCCATGTGGGTGCTAGGAATTTAACACTATTCCTCTGGAAGAACAACCAGTGTTCTTAATCATAGAGCCAACTCTCCAGTCTCCTTTTCCTATATAAACTCCCATTTGCTAATGCCCAACATCTGTCTCCTCTATATCCAGAGGCAGTCCTTTGTATCCCTGGAACAAATACCCCTTCCACCTATCCCTTGTTCCTTTACCCCTCTCCCTCAGCCTCTCTCTCCTGTGTTGGTTTCTTATTTCCTGCCCATTGTCCTTCTGTGTGAAATAAATCTCCTTTGTGCTAAGAACTTCACCTTGGAGTATCTTGAATTGATACTGCCCCCAACAACTCAGACCAAGGGGAAAACCAAATGCTTCTGTTCAGTATTAAAGGAACGTTTATGATTGAAAGTAAAACAGAGAGTAAGAGATTCCTGTGGAAATAGCAGCTTATGGTGTACAATGAAATTAAAGGACTCTGGGGTCCTTGGCAACAGAAACATAAAAGATTGTGTATGAGTTATAGCAAAAGTTTAATTTAAATCATATGAATAATCTTGTTTTGCTACTTGAATAATTAAGGTTTAAGAAGAATCAATGTTTTAGGGGGAAAAAAGCAATTATTAGGGCTGTAGCAGAATGGCGCTATGCCACCATCTCTAAATCTAATTCCAGAGGATTCAGTGACTTATGGCCTCTGTGGGCAATGGGAATGTACACATGCATATATGTTGGCAAAACACTCATTTATATAAATAAAATATACTTTTTAAAAAAGGAAGATAAAAGGTCTTCTTTTAAAAATATCTAGTGCATGTGTCTCAATATATTGATTATTCTATTTTCAGAATTGATTTGTAATAAAAGAGTAATTGTGGGATAGACATTCATCACAAACTTCTGAACTCTCAGGATGACTGGGTTGTACATCCATAATAGGACTGCAGTGGATGAGATGACAAAGTCCACCCAGTACATGACCACAAATAAAGCCACCAGCAGCAAGATGGTCTGGGTGGCCCTTTGCTCAGGAGATGCTCTCCGGTGGTGGAGGCTGTGAAGATGCTCACATTGCCTCTGATGTCTGAGCAAGATGATCACCATGTATGCACTTGTGGTCAGCATCACTCTTACGAGGAATACATCTCTAGACATTGTCATTGTTAAAATCAATCCTCTGATGATGTAGTTCATGGGGAAGAGTGGGCAGGATTTAGTGACCTTCATCTGTTTGGTTTCACTCACGTTGGTAAAAGCAATAGCATAGAAGATACAGCTACTGCTGAATGATAAATTGAGAGACCAAATATAGAAGGAAGCGTTGGTCATATTTTTTTATTTTATGTTTAAATTTTGCCAACCAAGAGGTACTGGGACTGATAGTGACAACCTGGAACACACTCAGGAGGCAGGTGATGCAGATGGAGAGGCCTCTCATCACTCTGTTTATGTAAAAAGTTGTTTTACATTTGAAGTCATTTTTAATGTTCAGTGACTTAAAAATGTGGGTAAGCCAGATATCCCCTCCAGTGATGATCAGCAGTGTGTGAATGAAGGCCAGTTGACAGATCATGTCCATGGGCTTAGGTCTGTGACCTAGGATTATGAAAATGTAGAAAACAAGGAGAAACATATTGGCCATGACTCCAAGTCCAGCTTGGAAATTAAGGACATTCTTTAATGAAGACATACATGGAACATGTATTCATTGTAACATCATAGTAGAAACTCATTTCATACATCTGAAAAATAATAGAGTATACATCAGACTTGTGATTCACTGGTCAGTGTGTCTGTATTATCATTCTGTTTTATCTACTTATTCTTGATTAACCTGTCTCTTTAATTTTGGAAGTACCACATTAGACATTGCCTATATTTCTATATACCCTCAATATATCGCTGTATATAAAGCATATTGAGCATAGTAAGTGCATTCTCAGCCACATCCGACACAGAATGCACACTTTATGTGCCTGTATTGCACCTAGACCTCATGCCTTAGAAATTCAATCCTACTGATTTGACTTTCATTGCCTCATTTTATAGCTAACACTGAAAACAGTAGTGATGAACATAAAATATTAACCATATTTGTACTCCTAAATAAAAATTATGTTGACCTGTGGAAAAAACATAAAAGAAATTCATAAGAGTGAGGTGAGTCAGTTTCATATTTTATAATTTCAATGAGCTCTATTTTACAACTATCCATGCTTTTATTCATAATTCTAATTGAATCACAGTTGATAATTCATGATAATCCTACTATTTTAATCAGAGCTATGTCTATCTCAATTAGTCTATTTTTATTTTCATTTTTCAATGAATTCACCAACCCAGAAATGGAATTAAAGACAATGATACAATTAGAGGCCATTAGTGCACTTTCCACACCCTATTAATTTTATAACCATTATTGTTATGAATGCTCCTAGATGTCTCCCAGTTTACTTCCCATTCCGTTTAAAACTTGTGTGAACTCTAGTTCTGGTTTAAAGAACTATCTCCTAGTTACCACTATCATTATTTTATCCAGTTAGTATAATTCATTACTTTAAAATCAACTCTGTGATAGAGAAATAGAAGACTACTATACAAAGATTCTAGTGAAAAAGAGTGTTTAATTGTATTTTCAACTTCACTTGCATATTCTACATATATAAGTGCATATTGTATATATGGAAATAATGCAGAAGTCAGCATATGAGACAACTCTATAACATCCCCATGAATATGACAACATAAATCATAAGAGCACAAACATTTTATATATAACTATGTATAATATATATAATGTTTGCTCTTAAAAACTACATCTAGTAAAGAAATAGATTCACACCAATTGCCAGAGCCAAACGTATGATTATACCACTAACATACATTTACAGTAGCTGCACAGTGGTGTTCTTTTTTTTTTTTTTTTGAGTTCTAGCATACAGGCTGGAAAGATGGCACAGTGGTTCAGAGCACATTTTTCTTTTGTAAATGATATGGGCTAGATTCCCAGCAATGATATGGTGGCTCATAACCATCTGTAACTCTAGTTGTAGTGAACCTGTTGCCTTCTGTTGTATTGCGTGTATGCAGGTAAAACATGTTAATATGTAAACAAAATAAGTAAATTTTAAATTAAGAAACAAACAAAGAAAATACATAATTTTATTTATTAAGAATAATGCTTAATTCAAGCTTTGGTCTCCAAACTGAAAGAACTGTAGCACATTCCAATTTTAAATTGGAAATAAACAAACAGGATATGTATCAACAGTTTATTAATTATACACCTATAATTTATTAATATGGCCATGTATTATAATAAGTAAAAAGATATTAATAGAAGTTAAAGGTGGTAATCTAAAAATTTTTCTCATCCCACAGCTATGAACTTCAACCTCTCTACTTCATACCCATTGCTTTGTAAATATTTATCATCTACAAAAAATGATACATCTTCTCATTCCTTATTTGATTTCTTTCTCTGGGGTTCACTGGAGGGGAGAATGGACCCAAAAAACCACAGCTACCGTGCCTACAAACTGATTTGTCAACATGTCCATAAACTGAGACAAGTCATTTGTTTTATTTGAAAACAATGCAGTGCTTGGGTGTTCACATTAGCTTAAGTTATAGTCCTGAGTTGTAAGGACTAAACCTAAAGTGTATCTGTAAGCATTTGTAATAGTACGGATGCCATCACTATTAAAGGGATCCAGACCAAAAGACCTGGCGGGCAGCAGGCAGCTGCCTGAAGAAACGTGCAACAAAAGAAACAAAGAGCTGTTTCCTGCATAGCTCTACAATCTTCTGAGAAAAATCACTTTCCCCTTTCATTATCACAGTATTTGATTTTAGAATAGACTTGTTTTTGAATTTATGGTAGTCTTTGTATTCTTCTCTGAGGTGATAATAATATAATTAATGAGCATACAAGTATATTAGATCTAAAGTATCATTTTCATTTTAAGTTTTACCATAATTAGTGAGTGATGACCTAAAAGCAGTGTGACTGCTCAGAGAGAACATAGAGTGATTGTGTGACTTTCAGGTGACAAGATACACGGTGTTGGCTGATGAATTATCTATCCACTGTCTGCAACATTAGTAAGTCTGTAATTCTCTTTCTTAGCTTTGTCTGAGATTCCATCTTACACCTGTATGAATGGCCTAGATCAAAAACACTGATGACAACATATGCTGGAGAGGAGGTGGGGTAAAGGGAACACTTCTGCATTGCTGGTGGGAGTGCAAATTGGCACAACCCCTTTGAATATCAGTATGGCTATTTCTCAGAAAATAGGAGACAACCTTCCTTAAGATCCAGCAATACCACTTTTGGGTATATATCCAAAGGATGCTCAATTGTACCACAAGGACATGTTCTCATGCTGTTCATAGCAGAATTATTTGTCACAGCCAGAACCTGGAAACAACTTAAATACCTCTTGACCAAAGAATGGATAAGGAAAATGCGATACATTTATACAATGGAGTACTATACAGCAGCAAAAAATAATGACATTTGAGATTTGCAGGCAAATGTATGGATCTAGAAAACATCAAATTGAGTGAAGTAACCAGATCCAGAAAGACAAATATCATATGTACTCACTCATAAGTGGCTTCTAGACATAAAACAAACAATCAAAAAAAAAACTAGCCTAAAATTCACAACCACAGAGAATCTTGACAACAATGAGAGAAACATACTTGAATCTAATCTACACGGGAAATAGAAAAAGACAAGATTTTTTGAGTACATTGGGAACATGAGGACCATAGAGGATGGTTGAAGGGGAGAAGTGAGGAAGGGAGGGAGCAAAGAAAAATATAGAGCTCAGTAAAATCAATAAAAAATAAAAATAAAACAAATAAATCATTAATATTTTAACTCTTGCTATTAAATCATTACATGTAAAAATCATCTTACTCCTAGAGATTATCTAGTTGGTAATACTGACATGTGACTTATTTCACAATGTAGTTAGTTTGATTTCAATTTGTTGGATGAATATTAAGATTTATTGTATAGAGGATAAAGTAGTTATTTATTGTGTACATACTGACTATTACAGGAGGTTCAGCAATACTTCCTTTAGATCTTCATTACAAAATCATACTAAGAAAAACAGCATTGGATTTGCATCAAACCTGAAAATAGATCAGTTGAATAAACAGAAGTTACAGGCATGAAGTCATTAATCTGTAGCCACTGATCTTTGACAAAGATGCCAACAATAAATCCTGGAGAAAAGCCAGCCTCCTCATCTTTCAGTACTTGAAAATTTTATGTCTCACCTTCACAAAAATCAATTCCAAGAGTCTTTGAGACATTAATGTAAGACCCAAATCAGAAAAGATTAAAGGAAAAGGCAGGGGAACTTCAGCATATTGACAGGCAAATTTCTAATTGAGACTCCAGTTTCACAGGGAATAAAGAAAACAGGAGACAAATGGGACCTCATGAAAATGAACAGCTTCTGCATAGAAAAGGAGACAGTTAATAAAGTGAGAAGACAACCCACAGAATGGGAGAGAAATCTTGGCCTGTTGTACATCTGACAGAGGAAAATTAGCAAACATATACAAAAAGCTAAAGAAATGAAACGAAATTACACAATACATTAATAAATTGACTAATGAAATACAGAAAGAACTAATGTAATTCAATAGATACATAAATAATTCAGTTTGAAACTAGGGTATATATAGGTTTTTGTAGTACAAAATAACAGATTTGGGAAAACATGCATAGTATTACTCATTACCGTGGAATGGCAAACAATGTGGATATTACTTCAAATATATTACAATAACTTGAATCAAAATCTCAATAGGTAATAAGGGTTAGGAGAAAAAGTAATTCCTTTTCATTTTCTGTGAAACAGTTCAAGCATTGTGTGAAAGACTGTTGTGGTTTCTCAGATAGATTCGAAGTAGAATTATCAAATTCAAAGTAAGATTCCAGTTTTGTGAGCATGTATACAGGACATTCAATTGATATCCCAAAGAAATAATTGCATTCCAATATTCATTTCAGCATATTCATAAAAATTAAAAGATGAAAAAATATCAATATCTTACGAACATCAAAATATTATATGCATAATATGATGATGCATAACATAAAAGTTATTAATATAAGTACATTTTCCTTTGGTAGAAATATATATAAATCTCTATGATATTATCTGAAATACTTTAGATACAAAAAAACAAGAACCACCTTGTTGACTGTTAAATAATAATAATCGCAGAATTGACTATTACCAGAGATTAAGGGGCAAGAGAAGAAGGGAAGAGAAAATATTGGAGATGTGGTTAAATTGTTAGTTAAAATATAATTTATAATATATAAAATATATTAAATAAAATATAATTTAATAGAGTTCAGCATACATAATACTGTGAAAATAAACACTAAAATCTACAACATTGTTAATTTTTAATAATTATTCAATGTTAATCAAGTGATTTTTTTTTACTGCACAAACAACTAACTGAGGGAGAAGGAATGGAAATGATCAAAACACATCATTACATGTACAAAATATTCAAAAACTGAATTAAAAAACCTGAGAGTCCACCTGCCTGCCTGTCATTCAGCTACCTCACTAATCACTGGGCTCAGGAACTATACTGGGCCCAACCAGAACCATAATTAGGGATCCCAAAGCCAATCTACCAGCCTGACAGCCATCTTACTCATTGCTGGGCTCAGAAATCAGAATGGACCCAAGACTGAAAAATCAACTACCATTTAGTTGAGCCAGCTCTCAAAATTAGTGGTCTCATTTTCCCAGTAAAAGATACAGAACGGATTCCAAATCAGGATTCATCATTCTGCTGCAACCAATAAACACACCTTAAGACCAGGGTTAGATGTCACCTTAAGGTAAAAGGATGAAAGAAGACCTTCCAAGGAAATGACCCTAAGATGGAAGCTGGCATATCCATTTTAATATCTGACAAAATAGACTCCAAATCACAATGAATCAGAAGGGATACAGAAGGCTACTACATACTTATTAAAGAAAAACTCCACCAAGAAAATACGGCAATACTTAACACCTGTGTACCAAACAAAAGGGTACCAAAGCCTCATAAAATAAATACTATAACTATATCAAACACATATCTGCCCTCATGTAGTCATAGTGGGTGATTTCAGTATCCCACTCTCAACGATATCAGGTCATCCAAAAACTAAACAGAATTACTCGAGCAAACTGACATCAAAAACCAAATGGACTTAAGAGGTAGTTACAGACAATTTTAGCCAAACTCAAAAGAATTTACCTTCTCAGCAGCTCATGCAATGTTCTCCAAAATTGAACACAAACTTTGATACAAAGTAAGTCTCAAAAAGCACAATAAAATTGAAGGAACAATTTGCATCCTACCTGGCCACCACAGAGTAACTGCATATTAACAGCACAAAGCTTACAAACTCACTGAAAGTGAACAACTCATTACTGAGCAACAAATGGATCAAGACAAAAATTATAAAAGAAATTAAAGA
>NC_022029.1:47953434-47954089 GCF_000317375.1 Microtus ochrogaster
ATGGTTGTGAGCCACCATGTGGTTGCTGGGAATTGAACTCAGGACCTTTGGAAGAGCAGGCAATGCTCTTAACCGCTGAGCTATCTCTCCAGCCCTGATTTATGTATTTTTTTAAAAAAATATTTTTTTTCTCATTTTCATACCAATCCCAGTTCCCACTCCCTCCCCTTTTCTTACTCCTTCCACGTTCCCCCACTTCACTCTCTCACTCACTCCTCAGAGAGGGTAAGACTTTCCATGGGAAGTTACCAAAGTCTAACACATTACTTTGAGGCAGGACTAAGGCTCTTCCCACTATAACTAGGCTGAGCAAGGTATTCCCTCCAAAGGGAACGAGTTTCGAAAAGCCAGTACAAGCAGTAGGGATAAATCGTTGTCTCACTATCAGTGGCCCCACAGTTTGTCTCAGCCTTCAAACTGTTGTCCACATTCAGATGGCCTAATTTGGTCCTATGCTGGTCCCCTCAGTGTCAGGTTGGAGATGATGGGATATCATTAGCTCAAGTAAGCTGATTCAGTGGGTATCCCCATCAGAGTCTTGACCACTTTGCTTATATTCTCACTCCTCCTACTCTTCAACTGGACTTTGGGAGTTCAGTCCAGTGCTCCGCTGCAGATCTTTGAATCAGAAGAAGATAATTTGATCAATAAATTC
>NC_022029.1:47955544-47956870 GCF_000317375.1 Microtus ochrogaster
CACACTGAGTGAAAGAGACCTTTCAAAAGATGCTTGAGCAAAAGAGAGCTCAAAGTCCACCCCATAGTGACACACTTCCTTCAACACCTCCACCCCAAGTCCACATCTCCTAATGGTTCCACTCACCTTGAGATTATGTGGGTCCTGATTATATTCAAACTACCACAAAGTCTTTATGGAGCAGTAAAATAACTGAAGCAGATTGAGGAGACACAGATAGGAAAGAAGTCAAAGCATCTTCATTTGCAGATGCTATGAGGGTGTGATGGCTATTCTTAGTTTCCAACTTTTCTACTTCTGGAATGAACTAAACCCCAAAAATGATTAGACATGCCTGTGCAAGGTTCTTTCTTAATTAAATCATTAGAAGTGGAAAACTCACTTCTTCTCTGGATATTTGAGGTAGGCACATCCAACTTTAATCTGGATCACACCTTGACTGGCAGTATATTTAAAGGACTCGAATAAGAGAGGATTGCTTTCTCTTTGCCTGCTTGCTCTTGCTGTTGCCAGACAGATCATTATTGCACTGGCATTTGATCCTGTTTCTTCAGGAATTCAGGATATACCAAAGAAAAGTTCAGACATCCAGCCTTGTGATAGAACAGCCACTGGATTTTTGGACTTTCCTATGGTAGATAGCAATCATTGGATTAGCTGGGCCACAACCTGTAAGCCATTCTACTAAATAAACTTTCTATAGAGATATGGATTCATTTTATATGTTCTATTACTCTAGAAAACCCTAATAAAGATTATATCACATGATTTGAGTTCAGTAGTTACTAACCTTCCTAATGTTGTTACCCTTTAATATAGTTCATGGTGTGGTCACCCTCTCAATCATAAAATTATTTTTGTTGCTTCTTCATAACTGTAATTTTGCTACTGTTATGAATCATAATATAAATTTATGATATTTCTTAAGTTCTTAGGTGACCTCTGTGAAAGGGTCATTCAACCCATAAAGGGGTTGTGACCTACAGGTTGGGAACCACTGTTCTAAAGCTTCTACCAGGAAGTTCCTGCAGCTGGTAAAAACTTTGGCAAATTAGCTGAATGCAAAATTAATTCATAAAAAGTAGCCTTCCCATTGATTACAAATAGACTCTAAAATAAAATAAAAATGGAAAATTCAATTCACAATAATTTTGTGCTGCAGGTAAACTATACTTAGGATAGAGAGTTAAAGCTACAATAGGATATTTAAATTATTCTTGATGACTGAGAGTAGATTAAAATCCCTTGAAAGAAAAACACAAAAATTAAGTATCAGCAAGGAGCTTCCTTTGAGTAACCTCAGCATCAAAGGAACATTTATGATAT
>NC_022029.1:47959150-47963797 GCF_000317375.1 Microtus ochrogaster
CACCAGGCCCAGCACCTCTAGCCCGTGGTCCTTCGCTTGAGGTGCCCTGGCTTCCACTGCCTGCAGCTGCTCCTGCGTCAGGCGCTTGGCATAGAAATGGGCCACTACGCACTGTCCGTCCACGAGGTGTGAGCTCCGATAGTCGGAGCGCTCCACGCGGAAGGCGGCCACTACGTCGCCCCGCTCCTTGTGCAGTTCACGGTTCATCCGGTCCAGGCTGCTGCCCTGAGCGTCCACGAAGCTGCAGGGGAAGCCTAGGCGCCCATCGAAGCGCATCTGCATCAGCACCGAGAAGCGCAAAGGGCAAAGGGAAGCGGCCTAACAGCTAGCAAGGGTCGGACATACAGAGCAGTGCGTGGGAGGTGTGGCGCCAGCCCTCTAATCATTTTATTAAAAAGGAGAAAATTACCATTTTAAAAAACTATGCTGACATTTTGACCTCAAGTTTTTCAGCATTTTGATTATTCTAATATCAGAACTGATTTGTACCAAAGGAGTAATTGTGGGATAGACATTCATCACAAACTTCTGAACACTCAGGGTGACTGGGTCGTACATCCATAACATGACTGCAGAGGATGAAATGATGAAGTCCACCCAGTACATGACCACAAATAAAGCCACCAGCAGCAAGATGGTCTGGGCAGCGCTTTTCTCAGGAGACGCACTTGGGTGGCTGAGGCTGTGAAGATGCTTGCATCGCCTCTGATGTCTGAACAAGATAATCACCATGTATGCACTTGTGGTCAGCATCACTCCTACAAGAAATACATCTCTGGAGATTGTCACTGTTAAAATCAGTGCCCTGATGATATAGTTCATGGGGAAGAGTGAGCAGAATTTAGTGACCTTCATCTGGTTGGTCTTACTCACGTTGGTAAAAGCACCAGCATAGAAGATGTGGTTGCTAACGAATGACAAGTTGAAAGACCAAATAAATAAGAAAGCATAAATCACATATTTTTTTAGTTTATATTTAAATTTTGCCAACCAAGAGGTACTGGGACTGATAGTGACAGCCTGGAACACACTCAGGAGGCAGGTGATGCAGATAGAGAGGCCTCTCATCACCCTGCTTATGTAAAAAGTTGTCTTACATTTGAAGTCATTCTCAATGTTCAGTGACTCAAATATGTCCCAAAGCCAAATATCCACTCCAGCAAGGACCAGTACTATGTGGATGAAGGCCAGCTGACAGGAAATCATGTCTGTGGGCTTAGGCCTATGACCTAGGATTATGAAAGTGTAGAAAACAAGGAGAAACATATTGGCCAGGGCTCCAAGTCCAGCTTGGAAATTGAGGACATTCTTCAACGAGGACATAAGTGGAAAGTGTATTAATCTCATGTCATATTAATAGCATATTTCATATATCTGAAAATGATAAAGTATACATCAGACTTGTGATTCAATGTGTCTATATCATCACTCAATTGTCCCTACTTATTCTTGATTAACCTGTCTCTTTAACTTTTGATGTTCCAGTCTGGATATCATAGCCCACATTTCTATATACTTCTCCATGTGTATGTAGCATACTAGAGATGATAAAGGCATTTACAGTCATATAGTATACAGAATGAACACTTTGTGGGCCTTAGAAATCCAAACCCATTGATTTGCATTACCTTGTTTTCTAGTTAACAACTAAAACAGAAGTGATGAACACAGAACATTAGTTACATTTTTACAACTGAGTAAAACTTACTTTGATCTGGAAAATATTCACAGAAGAAATCCAAAAGCATGAGGTGAGTCAGTCTCATGCTGCATAATTTTAATATGCTCTATGTAACAATTTTCTATGCTTTCAGTCATGATTCTAATTGAAACACAGTAATAATTTATGATAGTCCCATTATTTTAATCATTAAAATGTCCATCTTTGTTCATATTTTCCTGTTTTTATGTTCCTTTTTCTGTGAAATTTTACATCTCCTGGATCGGAATTAAGAAATAGATAAGAGGTGGAGGCTATTATGACATTTTCACAACTTATTAATTAATTAATAGCCATTAATTATGGTTATAAATGGTCTTAAATATTTACCTATGCAGTCTGTATTCCGTCACCTTTTGAAACACTTCACTTCAGAGTAAAAGAACTAAGACCCAGCCATTAAGACAAACATTGGTTTTTCTTTTATTGAGGATGTGAGAAAATGATTAATAGTAAGATTCCTTATGAATTTTCTCTTTTTGTCTTATTACTTTTTCAACCATCTATATTTTTATTTTACCTACCTCCTTTTTCTGTGTTTATCTCCCTCCACCTTACCTAAGAACTCTCCGTTACATTTTCCCTATCAGCTCAATTGCATTCTGTTTCTCCCCTATACGTCCTTCCACGATTTGCCATACTTACTTCTGTCCTCTCCCTCTCTAAGGATCCCTCCTTTTCCATTTCCCTCCTGAGATCACTTGTAGCCTTCTATGTTCCTTTCTAATGCTCCACACACCACCCCAGTCCTTGTTTGCTCTGGACTCTGAAGTTACTACAGGCTACATACTATATCTGAAGATGTGGAGCTAGGAGCCTCCAAAAAGAGCGAACATGCTACACTAAGACAAACACTATTTTCAACACATTATGACAAACACAAACTTGCCACAGATGACCAGATAGTGATCCTGTTTTGCAGTTTCTGTGGTTTTTTTTTTTTTTGAGAATCCTTCCCATGCAGTGAAAATCAAGGGCCCCAGTGTTATCATACATCAGCAACGCACAGACTGCTTTTAAAATTTCAATGAAAAGACTTATCTTTGATGCTTATGTTAGTTATACCAATGTAGTTATTTTTGTCAAATTACTATAATTCAGTATTTTCAAATATCTTTGTGATAAAAAAATAGAAAATCACTACATTTTTTACAGACTCTTGTGAGAAAAGGAGTACCCAAGTAAATTGTCAAGTTCACTTACATATTTCACACATATAGATGGATGCATGCATGTGTGTATAGAAATAATAGCGAAGTTAGTGTATGAGCCTAGCCTATAACATCCCCCAAAATATGACATAATAATTCACACATTTTATACTTATACTATTTTTGCTCTTCAAAAGCTCAGTCTAGTAAAGACGTAGATTCATCTCAATTGCCGGAACCAAGCATCTGATTCTCCCACAGCATACATCTACAGTAGCTGCAAAGTGATGTTCTGTTTTTTTAAAGTTCCAAGATACAAACTGGAAGATGGCTCAGTGGTTCAAACCATGTTTTATTCTGCAAAGGACCTGGGTTAGAGTGTCAGCAATGACCTGGTGGCTTATAACCATCTGTAACTCTGGTTCTGGGAGATCCATTGCCTTCTCTCAGACATGCAAGTGGCACATAGACACATATGCAGGAGAAAAAACTCATATTTGGAAAACCAAATAAATAAATCTGAAATAATAAATATTAAATAAATAGGTATATAAATAAGTAAATTAATGAGTAAATAAGTAAATGTCCCCAAATAGTAGTTAGTTCAAGCCTTGGTCTCCAAACTTAAAGAATGGTAGACCAATTACATTTACAAAATTGAAAATGTTCAAATCATATATGTAAAATAATTTTCATTAATTGTACATCTATAGTATATCAGTATAGCACATGTATTATATATAATATAAATAGATGATACGATGAAGGGAAAGGTAGTAATCTAAAATTTTTCCTTAGCCCAAAGATATGCCCTACAATCTGCAAATTTTATATGCATTGATTTGTAAATATCTATGACTTATAGAAAATCAAGCATATTCTAAGTCATAATGTTTCTGTGGAGCTCACTATGGTTGAGATTTAACCAGAAAAGATCATATCTACTATTAATACAAACTGAACTATTAACAAATAAATGCTATGAGATATTTGTTTTACTTGAAAAAGGAATTTACAGTGCTGGGGGCTTTATGCCAGTTTTGGTTGCAACATTTAGTTGTCAGTACTAAAACACGAGGTGTGGCCATAAATATTCACAATATGCAGAAGCCATCACTATTAATTTGACCCAGACCTAGATACCAAGCAGTCTGCAGGTAGCTGTCTGAGGAGATGTGCAACAATAAAAACCAAGGGCTGCTGCGTGGATACATAGCTCTGCATTCTTACAAGAAAAATCACTTTACCCTTTCATTATCACAGTACTTGGTTTTAGAACAGTTTTGTTTTAAGACTTACGGTGATCTTTGTATTCTTCTTGGTGGAGAGTAATAACATAATGAACATAAGACATACTAGACCAAAAGTATCATTTTCATTTTAAGTTTTGCCATATTTAGTGAGTAATGACCTAAATGCAGTGTGACTGCTCAGAGAGAACATGGAGTGATTGTGTGACTTTCAGGTGACAAGATACACGGTGTTGGCTGATGTGCTGTCCACTGTCAGGAACATTAATAAATCTTCGGGAATCTCAGGAAGATGAAGACCTTAGACACTCATTTTAGGTTCATGAGGAGATTTTTATGAAATAGATATCCAGTAGAAATAAAGAGTGATTACTTAAGGTATTAATTCATAGCTCTTGCCTCATCTCTTAAACAATTTTAAAGTATCAGTTACTCTGTAGAAACTGAATTTAATTCACCAGCAACTGGAAGCTCACAGACGCTCACTAGAACTTTACAGTCTCCCACTTTCGAGCCAGTTCCCCTG
>NC_022029.1:47964312-47966805 GCF_000317375.1 Microtus ochrogaster
CCAGTTATGAAATGACATTTACCTGCAGAGTTTGTTCCATTTCTTAAACAATTTCATAATTGTACATTTTCTGATTTCCACTGTAATTTTATTGTATATGTGTGTGTGTGGAGGGGGTGCTGTCTTGACCTGTAGTTCAGACTGGCTTTAATAAAACTCACAATGCCCACAACTTAGCCTCCAAAGTGCTGAGATCATAGCCATGTGCCACCTTCCTTGCCTTCACTTTCCTTGCAATCTCCTGTATACATTAGTAAGTGATATTCCAGTGATATAAAGATGGATTTACGACATTCAGCAGTTAAATTTACTTGACATTTTTTTTGAATGTGTATTCTAATGGGCTATTGTATTTTCTAACTATTAGAGGGAAACCTTGGGGAATTTGACTTTAAATAATTTTATACTATTCAGTAATTGAAACACTTTCTCACTACTAATGAAAAGCTTATCCAATATTATATTGAATATCAAAATAATATAATGAGTATCAATGTTGCAAAAAGTTCAATTTAGTAGACTTGAAATAGTCATGCGGTGGTGGCACGTGTCTTTAATCCAAACACTCGGGAGGTAGAGACAGGTGGATCTCCGTGAGTTTGAGGCCAACCTGTTATACCTAGTGAGTTCCAGAATGGGGTCCAAAGCTACAGAGAAACACTGTCTCAAAACAAACAAACAAAAAAACCTTGAAATATTAAACTTAATTTATTTTCATTAAAACACCCAATAGTTTTCCAGTTTACATTTTTGTAAGAATAACTTTACAAGGATTTAATAAACAACTGAGATGAGATTTCCAGATATTTTTTAAACATGCACAAAAGATTTGCTTTATTAGAAATCACTGCAATGTAGTAAATAAATATAAGTAAATATTGTAAAACTCATTTATATAATGTTAAGACTAGCCTATGTTTTAGTAGGTTAAGCTGAAACTTATCTCAGAATTCCTAAGTTATGCAAACTTGACTCAATACAAAATTACTATTAAACACTAGATTAGTTATTTGTTGTATTTTCTGCCTTAAGTTTCATATATATAAATTTATAGTCAGTTAACTTAATAAAGTAAAATGAGGAAAAAAAGAGTATCATTTAAATGTAATTTAGTACTCTAAATGTACTCCTGCAAACAGATAAATTCGTGTTCTCTGTTTTTTACCCTCTAAGTTATTTCAGGCGTTTTGTGACAAGAATGGAAAACTAAGACATTGGGCATTACTAACTGGAACCATGTTCTCAGAATGATTACAGAACATACAAAAAAATCCATAGTCAGATGTGATCACTAAAATATTCCATTTGGGGTCACTTTCTACATGTGTACTGGTGTACACTCATTGTAAGCATTTCTTGACACTTTGATTCATTCCTCACACTGTTAACCTGTCTCTCTATCCACACTTCTGTTAGGCCCTGTGCTCTTTCCAATAGACCACCTTCAACAGGCACATACATTACAATCAGAGGATCATGGTAAGTGAAATCTATGTTTTCTACAAATCATTACACTCGTGTGTTATGTCTACAAGCATCTGTGTTGTTTGCTTATGACCCAGTGTGGCTCAAAATTAAAAATCTAAGCAGAGCATTCTCTAATCATTTCACTACTGAAAATCCGTATTCACTTGCCACCCACTTACAATTCTCACTATTAATGAACAGAAAAACAAACACACTCACCTGGCTGGGTCTTTGAGAAACACCATGTAGAATGAAGCTCTAAGGAAGCAGTTATAAGGAAGAAATGTCATTAGCTCATCTCCCTCTAGAAAAATAATTTTCGTGTAATCAGTAGAACTCAGTTCTGATTCTGAAGTTGTTAGAAAGTGCAAACATCAAATGAGAAAGTGAACTTTCCTAATTTCAGGAAAACAGTGCAGTATGAACAGCTGAGCTCTGGGTTTCCCATGTGTGAGCTATTCTCCCCAGGTCCTACATGGCTGTGTGCATTAGCTGATCCTAGTCCTTGTTAAAAAACAAAAGTAAAAAATAATATTATACCATTTAAAAGAAGTAGAAAAACATTTTCACTTCCTCAAGGCATCCTCCCTTCTTCCAAAACATTCCTGGTAGCCTCCATACTTACTTGACAGCTGCTTCAGAGTCTCATCTAGAAATTAACAGCTCTTTTGCTGAAATTAACAAAATGTTCAACCAGCCACATAACCTTTGGCTTACAGCCTGGCCTGCCTATCGGAAGTGCTAGAGTAAGTATGACCTACAGATTGAGCCAATGACCTATCTAGCACAAAACCCAAGCCAGGAGTGCAAGCCCACCCCTGACACTGTCTGGAGCACCAGGACCAAGAGGCTGGTTGTCCCAGAGACCTAGGATAGAACCAAACATGACAAAAATGTTAATGTAATGATGCCTAAAGACATTGCTATACACATAGATTGGTGGCTAGCCCAACTGTCATCACACAGGCTTCACTCAGCAACAGATGCAGACCCATAGCCAAACATTAGACAAGAAGAAGAAGAAGA
>NC_022029.1:47966948-47971877 GCF_000317375.1 Microtus ochrogaster
TAAAAATTGTGCTTTGAACTTATTCAAAAGGAAATACTCAAAAATACCTTAGGAAATCATTCAACCAGTAACCTTTGGCCTCTTATACTATAAATGCTGATGTAAAGTATGTGCTCCCGTTCTCTTACAGGTGCTAGATTTGGTTGTTCCCTGTTTGAGCAGAGGGCTATAATCTGTGAGTCTACCCCTAAATAAATAACGCTTTATTATACTCAATTCTGAGCAAGTGTGGGATATCTTTTTAACATCCATCTTCGTTTGGAGCCCCACGTGGATCCAAATTCCACACCTACAAGGTGGACCAGTCTAAAAGGCCTAGAAGCTCCACAGCCCAGAAGGTCTCCCACCTCTGACCATCTGGCTTGCTATCAACTACTAAGTGTTTTTTTAAACCTCAGCACAGTGGAGATTAGTGAGACCATTTGGAAATTTCCCAGGCTTGTGTACACCCCCCTCCCATTCTCACATATTCTGCAACATGACGACTTGTGCAGTTTTTGGTTTGTGCTCTCTGCTTGTGAGTTCTGGACTCATTGCTCCGTGTATGGAATTGATTTAATTGCTTTTAATTTGCTTGTGTCATTGCTGGTCATGCCTCTTTGCCACATGGCTGCAAATGCAACACCTGCTGGACAATAAAGATTATTATACCTAAAATAATTTTCAAAAATCTCATAACAATGGTAACTATTTGATTAATAAATAAATCAGTAAAGTTGAAAATTATACAGTGGCAGACATTATTACCATGCAGAATTTTAATAACCTTTTGGCTAATACGATGGATTGTATTCTGCAAGGCTTATATCATTATTGTGAAATAGTTATTTATTGGATACTGGGACCCAGTTTTTTCCTGATATTATACCGTCAAGAAAGTGGTTTGAGGGGGCTGGAGAGATGGCTCAGTGGTTGAGAGCATTGCCTGTTCTTTCAAAGGTCCTGAGTTTGATTCCCGGCAACCACGTGGTGTCTCACAACCGTCTGTAGAGAGGTCTGGTGCCCTCTTCTGGCCTGCAGACATGCACACAGACAGAATATTGTATAATGAGTAAATAAATAAATAAATAAATAAATAAATAAATAAATAAATAGGAAATGGTTTGATAACAGAGCCAAGAATGAGTCACTTTTAGAAATGATACAATATTTATGGATTGATAATTAACAGCTAGCTGACAGGATTAATACAATTGAATATCAAAAGTTATCTGAAGAAACGCTATTGAAAACTATAAAAGTAATTTGACAGCATAATTAAATCTATGTCAAAGGGTACTAAGAAGTTATCTGATCAAATTCATACTTTTGAATTTGACAATCAAAATCTGTTTAAAAATTTATGATAGATTAACAGATAGAGCATCTCTCCAGGAAGGCAACCTGCATGCTACCAAAATAATGTCCAAAGATGAGATGTTATCTTTAAAGGAGAAATTTCAGACCTTGGAATCACATGTGTATAATGAGGACCAGAGGCTAGGTGCCTCAATAAAATCACTAGAAATATATACATGCCAGGAGATCCAGGCTTTACAAAAGACAGTAGTAAAAAGGTTTGAAAAGATTGAGGAAATTATTGGAGCTGATGAGCATGGAAAGAAGGTACAAGGGCAGGAGTTAACATCACCAGTACCTGTCAGAGATGACTTACCCAGGGTTTTAGCTTCCCACCCTGTATTAACTCTGAAAAAGCATCAAGTTCTAAATGCCCAAAAGGATCCAAAGAAGGTAGATAAATACATATAGTAAAGAATGATCTAAAAGAAATTAAGCAAGCAGTAGCATCTTATGACTTGTATTCAGGATTTGTCAGGGAGATGGTAAAGACATGGGCTTCTAGCAGTAATGATACTCTACATGTCTGGCTTCAATTAGTTTCAGTAGTCCTAGCTGATGGGCCACAACTACTGTGCAAATGTTTTTTGTGAGAATAGACAAAAAAAATTTAGAACAACATGGTAAAGCAAAAGAAATTGAGACTTCCCAAGATCAAATTCTTGGTGAGGTCACTTATGCTGACCCACAGATTCAAGATCTTTCTTATGAACAAATTTTGTCCCTATGACACAAAGGAGCTTTCAATGCTTGGGACAAGATTCAAGAACTAAGAAAACAATTTGAAATATATACCAGGGTTAAACAGGGCCAGAGAGAACCCTTTAATGACTTTTTATAACGATTAGGTAAGGCTGTACAAATAGAAGCAACAGATCCAAAAGCTAAGAGTACTTATTGAATCTCTGGCTTTTAAAAATGCCAACTTAGAATGCAAAAATATACTTGGGCCTTTAAGGTTAGATCAGCACTAATGGATGAAAGGATCCTGTATACAATGAACATTGAAACACTTGACTATAATACTGAATCTTTGGTAGACATGATTTCTAAAGGAATGAGAAAAAATCAAAATGACAACTGTTTTAATTATGCTAGAATAGGACATCTGAGAAAGGATTGTAGACAAGAAATTCCTAAAAATAATGTCTCCTCTTGGAATGGCAACAACCTTCTGGATTATGTAGGAGGTGTGGCAAATGCTGACAATGGACAAATAAATGCAGATCAACAAAAGTCAGACAAGGGAACCCAATACCACCAGGAAACTCCTTGGGGTGGCCTCTAACAGGCCCCCAAATCAAAAGTGGTCTACAGATGAAGTGTAATGCCCAGCAAAATCCTTCACAGATCTTGAAAAAACAGTACTCAACTTCATATGGAAGAGCAAAAAACCCAAGATAGCCAAAACAATCCTGTACAATGAAAGAACTACTGGAGGTATCACAATCCCTGACTTCAAACTCTACTACAGAACTACAATACTGAAAACAGTCTGGTATTGGCATAAGAACAGACAGGAGGACCAATGGAACCAAATCAAAGACCTGTATATTAATCCACACACCTTTGAACACCTGATTTTTGACAAAGAAGCAAAAATATCAAATGGAAAGATATAATCAGGAATAGGCTTTGTCCCATATATATAACACACACCTGACCCCATATGGGTCTGCCAGGCCCTCTAGCACAAAATTTTGTCTGTAGATTTCATTTGGTAAGATTGCCATTTTTACTATGTTAATTCTACCTACTTAAGAGCATTGGAGATCTTTCCACTTTCTGGTGTCTTCTTCAATTTCTTTCTTCAAAGAGCTAAAGTTCTTGTCATACAAGTCTTTCACTTGTTTGGTTGGGGATTCATCCTCCATTTTTATCCCACCATCCAGAATAGTATGGTTTTTTACAGAAGGCACTAGATTTTTTTAATTTTCCTGATGAAACATATCCTCTACAATGGCTGGGAATGACTGTGTGTGTGTGTGTATGTATGTATGTATGTGTTCAGTGATGTTCGGACACACACACATATATATGCTACCTATTCTAATAATAATAATAATAATAATAGTTATTATTAATAACTATAATAATATGACTCACTTTAATATCAAAGTTGGCTTTGGAGTTGGACAATGACTCTGTTCTTCTCTAAATCCGAGCATGTTGTTAAAAGAAAAATTCAGTGTTTCTGCCTCATTTCAGGAGCCGTCTGGTATGAGACAGATAAAATTTAGAAAAAAAAATTACTTTTCTTCATACCTATTTTTGGCTTTATCATACATTTAATTCAATATATGTCTGTATAAATAATGTTTAAGTTTTCAACAATGAACAATAAATTTTCCTGCAGTAATCTTTGAAGTTTCCAGGAAGATGGGGCCCCACAACAATGACTCCACCTGGTTGATATGACATCATGATGGTGATAGAGGTACTATAAGACCCATTTTGGGTACCGGCTCCTTAAGATGGTTCCAACTTGGTTATCTTAAATGGTGTAACTTTTTACAATGTTCTGGCCAGAACTCCAAATAGCATCCTCAGAAAATCTGTACTGAATACTCAGAGAGTTTTTGCAATTGTACCAGACAGTAATTTTGGAACTTAACCATCATTTTACTTTCACAGGATCCCATAGAATGAACATTGCCCTCATGACAACTGGAAGTAATTCTAGAATTCTATGTCCTCTCTCCCAAAAAAATTTGTCCTCAGGGTTAGAAACATCAATTAGAGGTTGATTATAATTGATACAAGGTTGGGGGTTTGGGTGGAAATTATGTAGGCTCAGGGATCTCTTTGAAAAAAAAGAGGGAATTTGTATGGAATTATAGATTCTTGTGAACTTACTCACACTAATAATAATAGTATGCAATAGAGTGAATACTTGTAAACTACTATTTATAGAAAATTTACATTGTTATAGAGTCTTGTATACTGATACAAATTTAAATTATATTGAATATGTTCCTACTTTTGTCTACAATATTTGTATGCCTAAGCAAATTTATTTTGTCATATTATATGCATGCATGTTTCTACCTCTGCTTAAGACATTTTGTTTATTGATGAAAATTTAGGATATATTTATCATATTGCAATATACATTTCTACCTCTGATCAAGATGCTTATACATTGTTTTCCATTTTGAGGTAATTGTCCTCATTTGTTGCACAGTTGTTTAAAGATTGTTTAATATTCTAATATGAAGTCTTAGTCTTTAAGCTACCTAGGTATTAAAAATTATAGGTCAATAGTCATCCATGTTTGCCATCCTTATAGTTAGACTAATCAGGTTATTTTAGATACATAGAGGTTGCATTACGCATAGACAGGTAATCTTCAACCACTTCAAAGAGCTGTAGAATATGACATTTAAATATCTTAGAGTTCTGTTGACATGAGACATGATTGCTCCTGGCAGCACCAATCTATTCCTGAAAAAATGTTGAGAACTGAAGGAACTCCACTTGGAGCTTATTTTCTTCTTGGCAAAATTGGCCTTTGGGCAAGGAACTGCTCATGTATCAATCATTGACAAATGCACAATTTCCAGACAGGACAAGCAGGAAACAAGAAAAAAA
>NC_022029.1:47972197-47982819 GCF_000317375.1 Microtus ochrogaster
CAAGTCTTTCACTTGTTTGGTTGGGGATTCATCCTCCATTTTTATCCCACCATCCAGAATAGTATGGTTTTTTACAGAAGGCACTAGATTTTTTTAATTTTCCTGATGAAACATATCCTCTACAATGGCTGGGAATGACTGTGTGTGTGTGTGTATGTATGTATGTATGTGTTCAGTGATGTTCGGACACACACACATATATATGCTACCTATTCTAATAATAATAATAATAATAATAGTTATTATTAATAACTATAATAATATGACTCACTTTAATATCAAAGTTGGCTTTGGAGTTGGACAATGACTCTGTTCTTCTCTAAATCCGAGCATGTTGTTAAAAGAAAAATTCAGTGTTTCTGCCTCATTTCAGGAGCCGTCTGGTATGAGACAGATAAAATTTAGAAAAAAAAATTACTTTTCTTCATACCTATTTTTGGCTTTATCATACATTTAATTCAATATATGTCTGTATAAATAATGTTTAAGTTTTCAACAATGAACAATAAATTTTCCTGCAGTAATCTTTGAAGTTTCCAGGAAGATGGGGCCCCACAACAATGACTCCACCTGGTTGATATGACATCATGATGGTGATAGAGGTACTATAAGACCCATTTTGGGTACCGGCTCCTTAAGATGGTTCCAACTTGGTTATCTTAAATGGTGTAACTTTTTACAATGTTCTGGCCAGAACTCCAAATAGCATCCTCAGAAAATCTGTACTGAATACTCAGAGAGTTTTTGCAATTGTACCAGACAGTAATTTTGGAACTTAACCATCATTTTACTTTCACAGGATCCCATAGAATGAACATTGCCCTCATGACAACTGGAAGTAATTCTAGAATTCTATGTCCTCTCTCCCAAAAAAATTTGTCCTCAGGGTTAGAAACATCAATTAGAGGTTGATTATAATTGATACAAGGTTGGGGGTTTGGGTGGAAATTATGTAGGCTCAGGGATCTCTTTGAAAAAAAAGAGGGAATTTGTATGGAATTATAGATTCTTGTGAACTTACTCACACTAATAATAATAGTATGCAATAGAGTGAATACTTGTAAACTACTATTTATAGAAAATTTACATTGTTATAGAGTCTTGTATACTGATACAAATTTAAATTATATTGAATATGTTCCTACTTTTGTCTACAATATTTGTATGCCTAAGCAAATTTATTTTGTCATATTATATGCATGCATGTTTCTACCTCTGCTTAAGACATTTTGTTTATTGATGAAAATTTAGGATATATTTATCATATTGCAATATACATTTCTACCTCTGATCAAGATGCTTATACATTGTTTTCCATTTTGAGGTAATTGTCCTCATTTGTTGCACAGTTGTTTAAAGATTGTTTAATATTCTAATATGAAGTCTTAGTCTTTAAGCTACCTAGGTATTAAAAATTATAGGTCAATAGTCATCCATGTTTGCCATCCTTATAGTTAGACTAATCAGGTTATTTTAGATACATAGAGGTTGCATTACGCATAGACAGGTAATCTTCAACCACTTCAAAGAGCTGTAGAATATGACATTTAAATATCTTAGAGTTCTGTTGACATGAGACATGATTGCTCCTGGCAGCACCAATCTATTCCTGAAAAAATGTTGAGAACTGAAGGAACTCCACTTGGAGCTTATTTTCTTCTTGGCAAAATTGGCCTTTGGGCAAGGAACTGCTCATGTATCAATCATTGACAAATGCACAATTTCCAGACAGGACAAGCAGGAAACAAGAAAAAAAGACTGTAAAATCTTGCCAAGACAGGGTAAGATGGTTTTGAAAATTTTCCAGCCTCTGAAAATGGTGTGTCAGTTATTCTAGGCATTAGCCAAAGTTGGTTGCTCTACTATTACAAATGAGACTTTGGGTGATTACCCAGATAGCCAGTTGTCTCTGTCATTTGTTGTACATTTTAGAAGTTGATTGATTGTACTTCCTGCTTACTCAAGTAATATTATTTCCCTTATTAGGTCTTCGATGGGGTTGGAGACTAGATATTTGTAGTTACTTTCCTCTCATGACTTGGCCAAGTTACTTATAATATAGGATTTATATTCCTTAGGATAGGATAATTATTGAAACATTTATCATGTTTCTTGTTTGATATTGTTTATGCTGGTTGTAATTCTAATTTTTATACTTGATATTTGTGCTTATTGTATATAATTTTGTATTAGGCTTAGAACTCTCTTATATAAACAAAAGAGGGAAGTGCTATAGGAAATCTTCAGCCACATGTGTGTGGCATATTATATTATATTATATTATATTATATTATATTATATTATAAATGCTTATGTAAAGCGCACACTCCAACTCTCTTCCAGCTGCTGGATTTGGTTGTTGTTCCCTATTTGAATAGAGGACTGTGATCTGCGAGTCTACCCTTAAATAAATAACCCTTTATTATACTCAATTCTGAGCTAGTGTGTGATTTCTTTATAGTGTTATCTTCACAAAATTTTTCTACAATATCTAAAATAAATCCTGAAGCATAGATCTTTTTCACTTTTTAAATATTATTTTTAAAAAGATAACAAACTATCTTTATTTCATTTTACATACCAATCCCAGTTCCCACTTCTTCCGTCCTCCCATTCCCTCCACCTACATCCCCACCTCACCCCTCATCCAGTCCTCAGAGAAGGTAAGGCACACTGCTTTGGAGAAGGTCCAAGGCTCCCCCTACTACATCTAGACTGAGTAAGGTATCCCTCCAAAGTAAATAGGTTCCCAAAAAGCCAATAAAAGCAGAAGGCTAAATCCTGGTGTCACTGCCAGTGTCCCTGAAGGCTGCACCGGCCAACCAGTTGTCACCCACATTCAGATAGACTAGTTTGGACATATGCTGTTTCTTTACCTGTCCAGTTGGAGTTGGTGAATTCCCATTAGCTCAGGTAGACTGTTTCAGTGGATGTACCAGTCATAATATTGACCTCTTTGCTTATATTCTCACTTCTCCCACTCTTCAACTGGACTTTGGGAGCTCAGTCCAGAAGCAGAGATTTTAAGGTTGCTATACAGGTACTAAGATATGAGGCACACAACAATTGGACCAGAGCTGTCATAGTTTAAAATGAGATGTCCCCCCCTCCCCCAGAGTCTTGGGCATTTTAACACTTAGTTTTGGTTGACATTGTTGTATGGGAGGTTTAAGAGGTGTGGTCTTTTGGTGTGGGAGAATTGTCTGTAATCTGTCAATCATGTTATATTAAACACTGATTGGCCAGGCAGGAAATATAGGTGGGAAAACCAGACAGGAAGTAGAAATGATATAATGAGAACAGGAGAATTCTGGGAAGGAGAAAGTTGTTTCCGCCCTGTCCTGCCTAGACCACCGAAGCAGCAGGATGTGATCTCTTCCACTGAAAAAGGTACTGAGCCACATGGCTAATACAGATTAGAAAAATGGGTTAATCAAGATGTGAAAGTTAGCCAGTGAGAGGCTAGAGCTAAATGGGCCAATCAGCTTATAATTTATGGAGACCTATGTGTGATTTTCTTTGGGGCTAAACAGCAATGGGAACTGGGCAGGACATAAAACCCCAACAACAAGCAGGCCCCGTTCATGTTACAGTCTTTATGAAGCAATCATGCCACTGGAAGCAGGCTTTGATTTTTTTTAAAGACTTATACTTTTTCCACTTCTCTCTGATTTATGCTTATCTTTCCAGAGGTAAACTCCTGACTTTCTGCTCCTGACACCATGCCTGCCTCTTGCTGCCATGCCTTCCTGCCATAATGGACTCTTAACCCTGTGAAACCATATATACAATTAAACTCATTCTTTCATTAAATAAATAGGAAGAAAAGAAATAAAGAAAATGTTACCTCCTCCAAACACACTTGGGTAATCTTTCTTACAGACAGCATAGATGTGAGGTATTAGCAGATAGGCTACAAACCAAATACAAGAACACATCAAAAAGATCATCCACATCTGATTCAGAAATCCACAACCAAGCACTAGGTCAAGCTCCAGCAGTCCAGTTGAAGAGAGGGAGGAGAAATGGGGGGGGGTCAAGATCATGTTCGGGAAACCCACAGAAACAGATGACCTGAGCTTGAAAAGCTCATGGGCTCTAGACCAAGAGCTAGGGAGCCTGCATATGACCAACCCAGGTCCTTGCATTTGGGTGACAGCTGTGTAGCTTTATCTGTTTGTAGGGCCTCTAGCAGTTGGGCCAGGACCTGCGCTTGGTGCATGAGCAGGATTTTTGGAACCAATTACCTATGGTGGGATGCACTGCTCAGCCTTGATGCAGAGGGGATGAGCTTGGTCCTGTTTCATCTTGATATGCTAGGTCTTGTTGACTCCCATGGAAGGACTTACCATTTTGAAATGGAGATGGAGGAGGATTGAACAAGAGTGGGTAGTAGGGAGGTGTCGGGGAGAGAATGGGAAGAGAAGAGGGAGTGGAAACTGTGGTTGGTATGTAAAATAAATTTAACAATTAATTAAACAACATAAAAATCATAAAATGAATTTAGCTTGAACTTAAGGAAGCCTAGTTTTATATGTATTTGACCTTATAAAGATAAATTTGAAATTTGATGCATAGAAGTTAAAACAAAAATTTGACTATTTTTCCATTGCAATAAAACAAAATGTAGCTTGTAAATAACTCTTTTTCAAATTTCCCTCATAGATGTGAATTTCCTTTAATAAATCACAAGCCTTTGTTTGAAATATTTCCATCACTATGTGTGTTACTGAAATTATAGTCATTTCATTTGTTCATGGAAGTAGGAAGAAGAAGGCTTAATTTTGTAAAACCTGACTTCTGATCAGCCAAGTAACTGTGGTTTATCTCATGACTGTAGCTAATGAAATCAGTAGTTAAGGAATAAACTAATCAACTATTTCTGAAAGAATGGCCTCAAAAGGATCCACCTGTGGTTACCCTCGGTACACCATGTAGAGTTATTTCTTGGTTTGCATCCTTGGGAGCAAGCTGTTTTAGACTGTTCCTTGCTATTGCAATGATGACATCATGAATTTGCAATACCTTCTCTGATTTATGTGTGTAGTTCACATCAGAAACTAAATTAAATAAAGATATGCTAAGAATAAAATGATTTAATCAATTTCAAGAAACTTGTCTGACAATCTTACAAAGGTAGAAAATCAATGGAGATTTTAATCTATGCCTTGTCATGAATGAACATGTAATAAAAATATTTTCTCATTTGATATGTCAGCACAATAACAACTGTTCTTTTTAAACACCAGTCTTCTAATCAGCTAATTATTAACTCTAAGGATAAATTATATTCTATAAAGGATTCACTGAATTCAGATTGTGTCAATTGAAGTTTAACAACATGGAAACACCTTCAAACAGACACCAGAGTAGTATGAAGGAAAGGAGGAGAAAGGGAAAGACATTGCTCCAAGTCTACAGATTCAATTAAAGCAAAGGAAGAAATGCCTTAAAAATATCCCATTGCAGCACAGGAACATATGTAGCTAGTATTTGCCAACTGGAAATAACATTTTAAATGTCTCCAAAAGTCACTGATACCAACTGTTACCTACTCCAAGGACTGATCACAATGAAGCATGACTCCCAGAAATGTTTGAGTAAAGACACTGTTTACAGAATGGGAAGAAGCAAGCAGGAGAGGAAAGCAAGCAGAAGGGGAACTCACAATCGTAAAGCATGGCGGCAATCTGGGCAAGGTTATTTGAAAATGTGCTGGAGGGGATAGAAAATAATGTGGACTTTTAAGATAACTTACAGTAACTTACATTTACCACAGGTTAGTTCTGGTCGTGGGGCCACATAACCTGATAAGACTTTACCCCACTGTATTTGTTTGCAGGGTAAATTTTAGGAGCTTTCCTAGCAAATTTCCCCCAGAATCTTGTACTGGGAGAAGGAAGGTGCACAAGAAAGAAAGGGAACTGATCTGCTGGAATGGGCTTTACAACTTGTCATACCATCTCATGGGATGAGAACAAAGACCCTGTGATGATGGACGGGGCCTTGCCTTGCCTGGGACTGCTTAAATAGCCATATCCATGGCCCATCGTTTAAACTTTGACTTCACATCAGGACTCAAGAACTGGATGGGAACAGTGAATCTCTGTCCCTGTTTCCAGTGTGGTTACAACGAACACATCTACTTTCATTACCATTTACTATGAAAAACAGAAAAGTCATCCCTAGAAAATGAACTAGGAGAAACATTGTTTCCACTATTCTGACACATCTACATTTTATAAGATTTCCAAGTTCCTATGGCAGACTTCTTTAGACACAGGTAACAAGACCACATGAGTTTCAGGGACTAGGTGTTGGGTCTAAGTGGCCCCCAAAGCAGTACTGAGAAGGCATGGTAGCTAGGTAAGAGCAGCCTTCCTTGCTGTAAACACAGTTGTTTCTTTCAGTTGAGTGTCAATCCTTATCCACAGCACTCATCCCTGCCATCTTTTTAATAAAATAATAAAATTAAAACTGGATTGGTGAAATAAGATTACACATTGTTATCTAATTTTGCCTTTAACTTGGTGTTAGATTGTCACATTAGGTGCTGTATAAAAAAATAGACATAATTAAAGTAAAAAAAAAAGACCATTCACCATGACCAAGTAGGCTTTATCCCAGATAAACAGGGATGATTCAATGTACAAAAATCTGTCAGTGTAACAGAAGGAAAAAAAAAAACCCACACGATCCTCTAATTAGACACTGAAAAGGCCTTTGACACAATCCAACACCCCTTCATGATAAAAACTTTGAAGAAATCAGGAATACAAGGAACATACTTCAACATAATGAAAGCATATATTGAAAGCCCATTGCCAACATCAAATTAAATGAAGAGAAACTCAAAACAATTCAACTAAAATCAGGAACAGAACAAGGTCACCCAATTTTCCATACATATTCAATATATGTACTTAAAGTTCTAGCTAGAACAGTAAGACAACTAAAAGAAATCAAGGGAAAACAAACTGGAAATGAAGAAGTCAAAGTATCACTATCTGCAGATGATGTGATTGATACTATTCATAAGCGATCCCAAAAAGTCTACCAAGGAACTCCCACAGCTGATAAACCCCATTAGTAAAGTAGTTGAAGACAATATTAACTCAAAGAAAAAAATGTAGCTTTCCTATATACAAATGATAAAGGGGTTGATAATGAAATCAGAGAATCAAAACCCTTTACAATAGCCTCAAATAATATAAAATATCTTTGTCTAACTCTAACCAAGTAAGTAAAAGATCTGTATGACAAAAACTTGAAGATTTTGAAGAAAGAAATTGAAGAAGATATCAGAAGATGGGAAGATCTCCCATGCGTGTGGATCGGTAGGATTCACACAGGAAAAATGACCATCTTACCAAAAGCAATCTACAGATTCAATGCAATCTCCATTAAAATCCCAACACAATTCTTTACAGATCTTGAAAGAACAATATTCAATTTCATATGGAAAAACAACAACATAAAAAAAAAACCAGGAATGCTAAAACAATCTTACACAACAAAAGAACTTCCAGAGGTATCCCTATCCCTGATTTCATGCTATAGTAATAAAAACCAAATGGTATTGGCATAAAAACAGGTGAATTGACGGAATTGAAAGACAGAGATAGACATGAATCTACATTCTTATTTATACCTGATTTTTGAAAAAGGGGCCAAAATTATACAATGGATAAAAGAAGAAGCATCTTCAACAAATGGTGTTGGTGTATCTGGATGTCTGCATGTAAAAGGATGCAAATTGATCCATAGCTATTCCAAACTCAAATCCAAGTGGATCAAAGACCTCAACATAACTCTCAATACTTTGATCCTCACAGAAGAGGAAGTTGGATACAGCCTCGAACGCACTGGTACAGGAAACAACTTCCTGAACAGAACACCAGTAGCAAGGCACTAAAACTGAAAGTTAATAAATGGGATGTCATGAAATTGCAAAGTTTCTGGTATGCAAAGGAGACCATCAATAGAAAACACAGCAGTCTACAGAATGGCAAATGACCTTCAGCAACCCCATATCTAACAGAGGACTGATTTCAAAAACATATAAAGAACATGAGAAACTAGATATCAACAAACCAAAATATGGGATACATTCCACTGCCTGGGGAGGGGGAGTACAGCTTCTAGATGTTTGGAGCTCAAAGGAAATCCACAAAGTCAGCATAAGACTTTTTTTTTCTTTAATCTGAGGGGGTAAGGGAAAAAGACACACACTCTCTTGATAATTTTCCTTCAGACCTTTTCTTTATTCTTCTCTTATAGTCTGTATTCTTATCTCTATCCAGAAATGTTCTTTCTGTCTTTCTTGATGTTTTCCTCCTAAATCTCTTTTTCTTGACCCTTTCCTCCCCGTTCTCTCTATTTCTCCTGTTACAGCTTATATGCCTCAGCAATTTGGGGGGGCATTATGGAAATTACAATGTGATTTCATTCTGTTTTCCAAGTGAATGATTAAAATGAATACAAGTTTTAAAAAAGCAACATGTTTTCCATATCATGATTAAACATTTTATGTAGTGTAGGTGAAAAATAAATTGTCCCTTTAACCTACCTAGATTCACACTCAAGTAACTTGTTACAACTTAACAGAGTGCAAGATCAAATTATATGGAGAGAAACCCAAAGCTATTCCAATAAAATCGGGAACAAGACAGGGTGGTTGACTTTCTTCATACCTATTCAATATAGTACTCAAAGTTCTAACTAGAGCAAGAAGAAAACAAAAGATGATCAAGGGGATACAACTTGGAAAAAAAATCAAACTTTTGCTATTTGTAGATGATATGATAGTATACATAAATGACCCCAAGAATTCTACCACAGAACCCCTACAGCTCATAATAGCCTTAAGTAATGTAGCAGGAGCAAGATCAGTATCCTTCCTGTATTCAAATAATAAATGGGCTAAGAAAGAAATCAGAGAAACTTTACCTTTTACAATATCCAAAAATAATAAAAAATACTTTGGGCTAACTCTAACCAAACAAGGGAAGGACAAGAACTTTAAGACTTGAAAAGGAAAAGTGAAAAGATATCAGAAAATGGAAAGCTCTCCTATGCTCTGGGGTAGGTAGGATTAACAAAAAAATATGACAATCTTACCAAAAGCAATCTACTGCTTCAATGTAATCACCCTCAAAATCTCAAGATAATTCTACACAGACCACAAAAGAACAATACTTAACTTCATATGGAAAAACAAAAAGCACAGGATAGCTAAAACAATCCTGTATAATACAGGAAATTCTGGATGCACCACCATCCCTTACTTCAAGCTCTACTATAGAAACATAGTCATAAAAAGCATCTTAGTTTTGGCATAAAAACAGAAACATGGACCAACAGAATCAAATTGAAGACCCTGACATTAAATCATGTCCTTATCAACATGTGATTTTTGACACAGAAACTAAAACTGTAAAATGGAAAAAAGAACATCTTCAACAAGTAGTGCTGGTATAACTGGATGTCATCATGTAGAACAAGATGAATATCTTCATACCTATCATTACGTTCAAAATGCAAGTTCAAGACAGGGTAGAAGGAGAGAGGAGGTGAAGTGAGGACAGCAGAGAAAAATGTATGGCTCAATAAAATCAATAAAAAGAATTTAAAAGAAGAGAAAATCAAATACCTCAACATAAATCCCAGTGCAGTGAACTTGCTGAAAAGAAAATAGGAGGTTGCCTTGATGGCATTGGCATAGGAGACCACTTCCTAAATATAAAACCAGCAGCATAGACACTATAACCATCAATCAATAAATGGGACCTCCTGAAATGAAAACCTCTGAAAAGCAAAGGACACCATAAATAAGACAAAATGACAGTCTACAGAATGAGAAAAGATCTTCACCAATCCCACATCAGACAGAGGGCTGATGTCCAAAATATATAAAGAAATCGAGAAACTAGAAATTTGAAACTAATTAATTACAAAATAATCCAATGAAAAAATGGGGTACAGATCTAAACAGAGAATTTTCAACATAAAAATCTCAAATGGCCTAAAGACATTTAAGGAATTGCTCAACATCCTTAATCATCAGGGAAATGCAAATCAAAATGACTCTGAGCTACCATCTTACACCAGAATGGTCAGAATGGCTAAGATCAAAATCATTTCACACTTCTCTCAGTTGGGCTGGTTCCACTCCCTGTTAGCAGCTTTCTATTAAAATTATTTTCTAACAGAGCCTTTCAGCCAGTGCAAAGGAATCCAATCACACCAGATTAAACCAAATTAAATGCCCAAATTTAATAGACGGTGGACTCCTGGGTGGCTGGGAGCATGGCAGGGGGAAGACAGAGGGAGTGCACATGCAAATCCCAAACCACAAAACTCTATTCAGGATATATTGTATGAAAAAATTGTTTTTTATTATAAATAAAAAAGTGGAGTGCGGTGTTGCACACTTGAATCCCAGAGCTGGAAAGGCAGAGACAGGAGAATGCCTGGGACTATAATCTTGTCTTACTTGGCAATCCCCAGTTCACTGAGAGACACTATCAAAACCAAGGTGAAAGGCTTCTGAAGAAAAACAGCCAGTGTTGTCTCCTGGCCTGCATGTACACATGCACACACATCTTTCTTCTGTGCACACA
>NC_022029.1:47983599-47984618 GCF_000317375.1 Microtus ochrogaster
AAAATTATCCTTTTAAAAAATCTGGTAGCAAACAGACTACATGTTTTCAGAATATTGATTATTCTTTAATTAGAATTGATTTGTATCAAAGGAGTAATTGTGGGATAGATAGTCATCACAAATTTATGTTATGGATGACTGGATTGTACATCCATAACAGGACTGCAGTGGATGAGATGATGAAGTTCACCCAGTACATGACCACAAAGAAAGCCACCAGCAGCAAGATGGTCTGGGTGGCGCTTTTCTCAGGAGATGCACTTGGGTGGATGAGGCTGTGAAGATGCTTGTGTTGTATCTGATGTCTGAACAAAATAGTCACCATGTATGCACTTGTGACCAGCATAACTCCTACAAGATATATCCACGGAGGTTGTCACTGTTAAAATCAGTGCCCTGATGATGTAGTTCATGGGGAAGAGGGAACAAATTTAATGACCTTTATCTCATCAGTCACACTCACATTGGTAAAAGCACCAGCATAAGAGATTCAGTTGCTACTGAATGACAAGTTCAAAGACCAAATAAATAAAAAAGCACGAATCATGTATTTTTTTAGTTTATATTTAAATTTTGCCAAAAAGGAGGTACTGGGACTGATAGTGACAGCCTGGAACACACTCAGGAGGCAGGTGATGCAGATGGAGAGGCCTCTCATCACTCTGTTTATGTAATAAGTTGTCTTACATTTGAAGTCATTCTCAATATTCAGTGACTCTGATATGTCCCAAATCCAAATATCCATTCCAGTGAGGATCAGCACTATGTGAATGAAGGTTAGTTGACAGGAGATCATGTCCACGGGCTTAGGTCTGTGACATAGAATTATGAAAGTGTAGAAAAAAGTGGAGAAACATATTGGCTAGGACTCCAAGTTCAGTTTGGAAATTAAAGAACAATCTTTAATGAGGACATAAGTGGAAAGTGTATTCACCTTAAAAACATAAAATGAGAAAATGAAATTTATGCCCTGGCAATGCTGACGCATGCATGGATAGCCCATATATGTTGGTTCTGTT
>NC_022029.1:47985215-47985915 GCF_000317375.1 Microtus ochrogaster
AAAAAATCACAAAAGAAATCCAAAAGAGTGAGGTGAGTCAATCTCATACTCCATAATTTTAATGAGTTCCATTTTAAAACTATTCATGTTTTCATTCATAATTCTAATTCACAGTTGATAATTCATGATAATCCCACTGTTTTAATCAGTGGTATATCTATCTCAATTCATCTATTTTTATTTTCCTTTTTCAATAAACTCACCACCCAGAATCTGGAATTACAGACAATGATACAGTTGGAGTTCATTAGTGCACTTTCCACACCCTATTAATTGTGTAATCATTATTGTTAGAAATGCTCCTAGATGTCTCCCAGTTTACTTCTCATCCATTTAAAACTTGTGTGAACTCTACTTATTTTTCACAGTGGATCAGTGGGGTGGGTAAATCATTAATAGTATGATTCCTTTGGGGTTTTTCATTCATTCCTTGGCTATTTTACCTACCTATGCCATCGTCTGTATTTATATCCTCCTCTTTGATTAAGAAGCCCCATTTCCCCTATCAGATCAATGGTCTCCTGCTACTCCCCTGTACCTTCCTCCCACCTCCTTCTATATGAATTTCCCTCCTCCCTGCTAAGAAGCCTACCCTTTCCCATTTCCCTGAAAAGATCTTTTGTATCCTGTTATTCTTCTCTCCATTGCTACCCACAATCAACCCTATCTTGGCCATGGTCGCATTTTGCTTTCTTGATAT
>NC_022029.1:47986126-47987419 GCF_000317375.1 Microtus ochrogaster
CCAAAGCATGTTTTACTCTTGCAAATGACCTGGGCTACATTCCCAGAAATGACATCGTGGCTCATAACCATCTGTAACTCCAGTTATAGGAATCTATTGCCTTCTCTGATATTGCAAGCAAGTGGTACACAGATGTACATGCAGGTAAAACACATATTTATGTAAAATAAAATACGTAAATCTTAAAGGGAGACAGAAAGATGAAAGAAAGATGAAAATATGTTATCTGGTTTATTAAAGATAATAATTTATTCAAGCCTCAGTCTCTCAACTTGAAGAACTGTAGTACATTACAAATTTAAAGTTACAAATGGGCAAACTATATATGCATAAGCATGTTTATTAATTTTACATCTATAATTTATTAATATGGCAATGTGCTATAAATTAAATAAAAAGATGATAATAGCAGTTAAAAATGGTATTAGAAAAAGTTTTTTCTTATCTCAAAACTATGGATTTCAACCTCTACTTCACACCCATTGCTCAGTAAATATTTGTCACCTATAGAAAAATGACAGTTCTTCTCATTCCTTATGTGGTGTCTTTCCCTGGTGTGCACTGGAGGTGAAACTGGACTAGAAAAACCATAACTATCATAGCTACAACCTGAGTTGTCAACATATCGATGAAGTGAGAAAAGTCATTTTTTTTATTTGAAAAAAATTGCAGCACTTGGTTTTTACATCTGTTTAAGTTGTAGTACTTAGTTGTAAGGACTAAACCCGAAGAGTATTCATAAACATTCGTAATACTATGAATGCCATCACTATTAAAGGGATTCAGACCAAAAGACTGGGCAGGCAGCAGGCGGCTGTCTGAAGAAACGTTCAGTGAAAGAAACAGAGCTGTTTTCTGTATTACTCTACAACCTTCTGAGAAAAATAACTTTCCCACTTCATTATCACAGTATTTGAGTTTAGAACAGTCTTGTTTTATGAATTTATGGTAGTCTTTGCAATCTTCTTTGAGGAGACAATATAATGAGCAAATAAACATACTAGATCAAATGTATCATTTTCATTTTAAGTTTTACCATATTTAGTGAGCAATGACCTAAATGCAGTATGAATGCTCAGAGAGAACAAGGTGTGATTGTGTGACTTTCAGGTGACAAGATACATGATGTTGGCTGATGTACTGTCCACTGTCAGGAACATTAATAAGTCTTCAGGAATCTCGGGAAGATGAAGACCTTAGCCACTCAAATTAATTCCATGTGGACATTTTTATGAAATAGATATGCCAGAAGGAATAAATAGTGATTACTTATTTAAGGTATTAATTCATAGC
>NC_022029.1:47988601-47990474 GCF_000317375.1 Microtus ochrogaster
GATGACTACCTGGACTAAGAATAGATCAATAGCATATTGTGTGCTGGGGCTGCTGTCATGAGTACATGAAACTGCGCTTGAGTGAAAACTGAGAGTTATATCAAGTATGTTTCTGAAATAAAATGAAATTTAAACATCATGGTGGTGAGCAGGATCATGCTTCCTCATCAGAGCCCAGGGCAGTTCATTCTGGACCTGTGTGTGGCCTGGTTGTTGATGGACAACAAGAAGATCCACATGCATGCTCATGGTGATTTTCCACAGGCTCCAAGGAGAAAACCAGATCCATCTGCTGCCTGTGGTGCCTGGCAGATGGGTACTATTATGGTGAGCAAATGTATGGTATGATATGAAAGCGAGAGGTATATTGTTTCATGTGCTGTGGACAGAGACATACCTGAAGAGGTGAACATGGGCAGGAACAGGCTAATGTGGCTTGATTGACACCCAGGGCCATGGTGAGGTCTGTGCCTGTTTTGCTGCAGGAACCATGTCTAGGTTCATGGCTTGGTGCATACATGGTTTGTGTTGTCATCCATGGCTCCTGATTCCACCAAAGCCCTAGAGGATTGGGCTGTATAGAATTGACCTTGCCCCTCACTGACTGCAACACTATGGAGAAAGAACACCTACTGAAGCACTGAGGAGAGAGAGGCCTAAAGCTCCCCGTGACATCACAATAGAGATGACCTTATGTGCATGGGCATGAGAATGGGAGAGCAAGTCAAGCCTGTCATGTGGTGAAGGAAAGACTCTTCCCCATTCCACTAGCCAACTACAGCAGTTGAGGGAGGACCAAAACCAACAATGATAGCTTATGCTGGAGTGGATGTAGAGAAAGAGGAACACTTTTCATTGCTGGTGGGAGTGCAAACTTGTACAACCACTCTGGAAATCAGTATGGTGATTTCTCAGAAAACTGGGAATCAACCTACCTTAAGACCCACAATACCACCCTTGGGCATATACCTAAAAGATGCTCAATCATGCTACAAGGACATATGTTCAACCATTTTCATTTGTAATGATTTGTTTTGCATTTAAATATATGGTCTGTTCTAGAAAATTTTCTTTATAATGCAGAGTAAAATTGTATTATTTCATATTTGCATAGACTGTTCTGCAAGCATTTTTAAGTCCATTTGATATGTGAGGTCAATTAATTCTGATTGTTTCTCTGTATATTTTTCTTTGCAAGACATCCTGTCTATTGGATATTAAATTCACCTACTCTTAATGGATTGGTGTTAATCTGTGTCTTTTAAAACAGATTTTTAAAAAAATTGTCTTACTTTTGTGTACATATATTTAGGGCAGCAATGTCTTCTTGGTTAACTGCTCCCTTGATCAGAAAGCAGTTTCTTTCTTTATTTCTGTTGATCAGTTTTAGTTCCAAGTCTATTATTGTAGCTGTTTGGATGGTGATGCCTCATTTTGTTCTGGTTACATTTGATTGGAGTACTTTTGTCTATCCATTTACTCTAAGGTGGTGCCTATCTCCGTAGTTAGATCTTTTTCTTGTTGGCAAGAAATAGATTTTGTTTCTTAATCCATTCAGTAACTCTCTGTCTTTTGAGTGGAGAATTGAGGCCATTTGTGCCTGAATTGCTACTGAAATGTGTGTGCTAGTTCTGGCCATCATGTTGTTGATTTTTGTTGTGTTCTCAGTGGTCTTTGTAGTAGGAGGCTGTTTTTTTTTTGTTCCCAGCTGCCCAGCCCAGAAATAATCATACAGAAACCATATTATTTGTAATACTGTTTGGTCAATAGCTTAAGCATATTTCTGGCCAACTCTTATATCCTAGACTAACCCATCTCCATTAATCTGTGTATCACCATGTGGTTGTGACTGTGGCTTACTGGGTAAAGTTCT
>NC_022029.1:47991634-47995500 GCF_000317375.1 Microtus ochrogaster
ATTCTTCTCAATCAGCTATGCAAAGAACATGAAGATTTGATTTCTCCTTGGAATCCCACATAAACAACAATGTCTAGTTATGCACTCTACCAACTGACTTACATCCCCACCCCAAAGCTCACTATCTGCTGATTACGTCACCTCATGTCTGTGCCGCCTGTAAGAAAGATTACTTTTCCTGTGTGTATGGAAAGTGTTTTTAATTTCTTGGTGAGATCGTGACGCTACTGTCAAGTAAGTATGGAGACTATTAAGGAATATTTTGGAAACAGGAAGAAGTCTTTGAGGAATTGAAATATTTTCCTACTTCTTTTGAATGTGGTGCTATTTTTACTTTAGTTTTTCCAGAAGGACTGGGATGAACCAGTCCACATGGACAGATATGGCTTGGGGAGAATAACTCACACTTGGGAAACCCAGAGCTCAGCTGCTCCTTCTCTACTGTTGTCCTGTAATGAGGGAAGTTCACTCTTCCAGTTAATGGTACCACTTTCTAACAACCCCAAGCTCAGAACTTTCTCTTTTAAGGTGACATGATAATTATGGGTCTAGAGAGAAGAACTGATGACATTTATTCCTTATAACTACTTCATGGGGCCTCATTACTTATGGTTGTTTATCAAACACCCAGCCTGGTGAGCATTTCTTTTTCTCATCATTAACAGTGAGAGCTGTAAGTGGTATTATGAAGCAGAGTTTTCTGTAATTAAGTGATTAGAGAATTCTGTTTAGAATTAATTGTTGCCTTAGTGTGTCAATAGCAAACATAACAGATGCCTGCAGACATAAAGTATCAGTGTAATGATTTGTAAAAGAGCATAGATTTCACTTGCTATGACCTATGATTGTAATGTATGTGACAGTAGAAGGCAGTCTTTTGGAAAGAGGACAGGGCCTAGCAGAAGTATGGATAGAGAGACAGGAAAGGCTAATAGGGTGAAGCTGTTCAATGTATTATATATTGAATTAAAATATAATGAAATCTATCTCATTTTAGAATAAATGTGCATTCATGTCTCTGTAAGAAGTGACCTCAAATGGAGTATTTTAATGAACATATCTGGCTATGAAGTCTCCTCAGGGTACTCTTATAATTCTGAAACATGGTTCCTTATAGCTAATGGCACCTGTATTAAATTTCCAACCCACTCACAAAACACCTGAAATTACTTGTAGGGTGGAACACAAAGAACACACACTCATTTGTTTGCAGGAGTACAGTTATAATATTAAGATACACTTAAATTATAGTTTTCTTCTTTTCTCAAACATACACATTGATTTATATGAAACTTCACCAGGACTACGCAACAAATATGAACTAATTTAGTGTTTATCAGTAATTTTCTGTTCTGTTAAGTTTTTCGTACACTTAGGAATTCTTCGGTGAGCTTTACTGTATGGGTTAGTAAAATGTAAGATGGTCTTAACATTATATTAATAAGACTAAAATTTTTCATAGATTTATTTTATTGTAATAATTTCTTGTTTTGCCAAAATTCAAACATTTTTTAATGTTTTTATTGAGTTATACATTCCTCTCCACTCTCCTCCCTCCGTCCCCCTCCCACTCTCTCCCATGGCCCCCATGCTCCCAATCCACTCAGGAGATCTATTCCCCTCATCTTCCTATGTAGATTCATGTATGTCTCTCCTAGTGCCACCCCCCCTTCCATGTAGGTTCTCTGGGGCTGTGAACTGCAGGCTGTTTTTTTCTTCACTCTATTACTAAAAGCCATCTATGAGTCGAGAGACATTATATTTTTTTCTTGGTCTGGAGCACCCTACTCAATACATCTTGAAATTTTGAGGTAAATGGATGTAATAATTTCTAACAAAGTAGATTTTTTTTTGGTTATCGCAAGAGTATCTAGAATCCTATTTCACTTATTCATTAAATTATTTCTTTCTTATTTTTTTAAAGAAAAGAAACTATAATTCTCTTAATGTTATCTTTAAGAGATAACTTTAAAAATGTAAACTGAGTAATTTTCAGTAGGAGTTTGAGTGTTTTAATTAAAATGAATTAATTTTCAATATTTTCAGTTTTCTAAGTTGTACATTGTTACACTGCTACTGATCTAATATTGAGTAAGCTTTTCATTAGCAGTGAGAGATATTTTATTTATTTATTTTGAAAAAAGAAAACAAACTATCTTTTTAAATATGCATAGCAATCCAAGTTCCCACTCTCTCCTTTTATCCCATTCCTTTCCACATAGGTCCCCATTCTACCCTCTTCCACTCTTCTGAGAGGGCAAGACATTGCTTTGGGGCAGGTCCAAGGCCCTTCCTGCTATATCTAGGCTAAGCAAGGTATCCATCCAAAGAGAATAGGTTCCCCAACAGCCTGTACAATCAATAGGGATAAATCCTGGTGCCACTACCAGTGGCCCCTCAGTCTGCCCCAGTCATGAAACTGTCAACCACATTCAGAGGGACTAGTTTGGTCCTATGCTTGATTCTTCACAGTCTGGCTGGTGTTGATGAGCTCCCATTAGCTCAAATACACTGTTTCATTCGATGTACCCATCATGGTCTTGACCTCATTGCTCATATTCTCATTTCTTTCACTCTTCAACTGGACTTTGAGAGCTCAGCCTATTGCTCCAATGTGGGTCTCTGCCTCTGTTTCCATCAGTTGCTGGATGTTTTATGTTCTATGGTGATATTTAAGGTATTTAAAAATCTGACTACAGGGCAAGGCCAGTTTGGGCACCCTCTCCTCTATTGCTTAGGGTCTAAGCTGGGATCATCCCTGTAGATCCCTGGGTATTTCTCTAGTGCCAGGTTTCTGATAGCCCTATAATGCTTCCCTCAATCAAGATATCTCTTGAGCCGGGCGGTGGTGGCACACGCCTTTAATCCCAGTACTCGGGAGGCAGAGGCAGGCGGATCTCTGTGAGTTCGAGGCCAGCCTGGTCTACAAGAGCTAGTTCCAGGACAGGAACCAAAAAGCTACAGAGAAACCCTGTCTCGAAAATCCCCCCCCCCAAAAAAAAGATATCTCTATCCTTGCTCTCATCTCTGATTTCTTTCATTCCTCCATTTCAACTATCCTGTTCCATCAAGTTTTTCTTGCCCCTCCTCCTTTCTCCATCTCATTATTTTCTACCCTCTTTTCTTCCCAATCCCTATATTCCCAATTTTGTCAGTTGACCTTGTCTATTTCAACATTCCAGGTGGATCTATATATGTTTTTCTTAAGGTCCACCTTGTTACTTAGCTTCTCTAGGATCATGAATAGAGGTTCAGTATCCTTTGTTTAAAGCTAGTATCCACTTATGAGTGAGTACAGATTATATTCATCTTTCTGGGTGTGCATTACCTCACTCAGGATGGTGCTATCTGGCTCCATCCATTTGCATGGAAAATTCAAGATGTCATTTTTTTTTTCTTTTTACCACTGAGTAGTACCCTAATGTGTAAATGTGCTACATTTTCTTTATCAGTTCTTCGATTGAGAAATATCTAGTTTTCTTCTAGGTTCTGGATATTACAAATAATGCTGCTATGAACATACGTGAACAAATGCTTTTGTAATATGATTAAGCATCTTTGGGGTATATGCCCAAGAGTGGTATTGCTGGATCCTGAGGTAGATTGATTCCCAATTATCTGAGAAACTGCCATACTAAATTCCAAAATGGTTGTACAAGTTTGCATTCCCACCAGTAGTGGAGGAGTGTTCCCATTATCACTCATCCTCTCCAGCATAAGATATTATTGGTGTTTTTGATCCTAGCCATTCTGACAGGTGTAAGTTGGTATCTCAGAGTTGTTTTGATTTGCATTTCCCCAATTAAAAAGGATGCTGAACATTTCCTTAAGCGTCTTTTAGCCAATTGAGATTCTTCTATTGAGAA
>NC_022029.1:47997080-47998944 GCF_000317375.1 Microtus ochrogaster
TGAGGCAATGTAAGTCAAATCAGTATGACTGAATTTCTAAGGCATTAGGTCTAGGTGTAATACAGGCACATAAAGTGGGAGTTCTGTATAAGATGTGCCTGATAATGCATTTATTATGTTCAGTATTCTGTATGTTCAGGAGATATGTTGGACATATAGAAATATAGACCATATTTAATGTGGAAATTCAAAAATTAAAGATATGGGTTAATCAAGAATAAATGGCAAAACAGAATGTTGATATGGACATACTGACCAGTGGATCACAAGTTTGCTGAATACTATTTTTTTTTCAGATATTTGAAATAGGTTTTTACAGCCATCTGTACTGGGATCTGGTGCCCTCTTGAGGAAGAGCCCTGGTCAGTCATCTTCATCAACTTAGACCACGAAACCCAATATGGACAAGATCAACAGCAGCACCATATATGTGCTGTACATTCATGCATCAGGATTGCCAGGGCATAACTTCATTTTTTTTTCATTTCAGTTTTTTCATTTTTATTTCCTAAAGTGAGTACACTTTCCACTTAATGTCCTTATTGAAGAATGCTCTTAATTTTCAAGTTGGACTTGGAGCCTGGACAATATATTTCTCTTTTTTTCCCTACATTTTCATAAACTTAGGTCACAGACCTAAACCCAGGGACATGATCTCCTGTCAATTTGCCTTCATCCACATAGTGCTGGTCCTCACTGTAGCAAATATTTGGCTACAGACATATTTGAGTCACTGAACATTGAGAATGACTTCAAATGTAAGACAATTTTTTTTACACAAACAGAGTGATGAGAGGCCTCTCCATCTGCATCACCTGCCTCCTGAGTGTGTTCCAGGCAGTCACTATCAGTTCCAGTACCTCTTTGTTGGCAAAATTTAAATATAAACAAAATTACATGATTTGTGCTTTCTTATTTATTTGCTCTATCAACTTGTCATTTAATAGCAATCAAATCTTCTATGCTGGCACTTTTACCAACATGAAAGACCAAGCAGATGAAGGTCACTAAATTCTGCTCATTCTTCTCCATGAACTGCATCATCAGCTCACTGATTTTAACAGTGACAACTTCCATGGATAAATATATTCCTTTTTATTTCTTTTTTTTTTTGAGACAGTGTTTCTCTGTAGCTTTTGGAGCCTGTCCTGGAACTAGCTCTTGTAGACCAGTTGGCTGGCCTTGAACTCACAGAGATCCACCTGCCTTTCAAGTGCTGTCATTAAAAACATGTGCCACCACTGCCTGGCCCCATGAATGTATTTCTTGTAGGAGTTATGCTGACCACAAGTGCAAATATGGTGATTATCTTGTTCAGACATCAGAGGAGATGCAAGCATCTTCACAGCCTCAGCCATCCAAGTGTGTCTCCTGAGAATAGGGTCACCCAGACCATCTTGCTGCTGGTGGCTTTCTTTGTGGCCATGTACTGGGTGGACTTCATCATCTCATCCACTGCAGTCCTGTTATGAATGTACAACCCAGTCACCCTGAGTGTCCAGAAGTTTGTGATGAATGTCTAGGTCCAGGACCTTCTGGCTTTCAGATTGTTCATTGATAAGTTGGGTGTAATTCTTCAGCCGTAAAGTTCCAAAGAATCCCACAAATGTCTACATTAATAACAAACTGATCAGCCCATTTGCTCAGGCTTCCTTTTTTTTTGCTTTTTTTTAATTGAAAAAAATTCCCGCCTCCTCCCAGCCTCCCATTTTTATCCCCCTCCTCCCACCCGTCTTCCCCTTCCCCCACTCCTCTCCCCCTCCCTCTCCAGTCTGAAGAGAAGTCAGGGTTCCCCGCCCTGTGGAAAGTCCAAGGTCCTCCCCCCTCCATCCAGGTCTAGGAAGGTGAGCATTCAAACTGGCTA
>NC_022029.1:47999494-48005158 GCF_000317375.1 Microtus ochrogaster
TGGATGTTTTGTGTTAAGAATTCATTGGATTTAACATTTCCTGTGACCGATGAATCTATTTACTCTATAGTATCTTTAACACCTAAGATTCTCTTTTTCATCACTTGTATTTTGTTGGTTATGCTTGCATCTGTAGTTAACTTTTGTTTACCCAGATTTTCCATTTACATAATTCCCTCATTTTGTCTTTTCTTTATTGCCTCTATTTCAAGTTTTGAGCTACCTGAACTGTTTGCTCTACCTGTTTTTTCCTTTATTTTTTGGGTTTCTTTAAGAGACTTATTGACATCTTGCAATATGTATGTATTTTCTTCCATTTCTTTAAGGGAACTTTTTATTTTCTCTTTGAGGGCCTCTATTATGTTTACAAAGTTATATTTAGGGTTGTTTTCTTCTACTTCTTCTGTGTTAGGATGATCAGGTCTTCCTCTTGTATGACCTGGTATTACCATCTTGTTTTTTAGGTTTTTGGATGAATTCTTGAATTGGTGGTTACCCATCTCTTCTTTCAATAGGTACAGAGAGTGTCTTTGCCTCTTCTTCCAATCCTTGCAGTTGGTGTCTGTGTCTTAGGAATCCTCTCTTGGACCAATTATTGAAGTTCTGTCTAAGTCTTAGGAATCCACTCTTCATCTGCTCTGTGTAGGCACTTTCTGTGCCTCAGGCAGCTCCTGAGATCTCTGGGGATCAGTGGGATTGGGATAGAGTGGGAACTTGTAAGTTAAAACCCCCTATGATTGATAGGGGGTTGTTGAAGCGGCCTGCCTGCAGGTGGCTTACCTGCTGACTGGCTAGGGAAGCAGAGGCAGTGGGGGACCCATCTGGAGTTTCGCCCTAGTACCAAGGGCCTAGGGACTGAGATTTCCAGCAGGGGAGCTGTTCACTTACCTCTTGGTCTGCTTGTGCAGTTGTAGTCTGTATATCAGAGATCCTCTGAAGTTGTGTAGAAAATGGAGGTTTGGGAGTAGAGTGGGCCTTCTAGTTTATAGAGTATAATCAGTTTGGGTAGTTAGAGAAGCTCACTTAAAGGAGGCTTGCCTGCTGACTGGCTAGTGCAGCTTAGGCATGTGGCAGACAGACCTGGGATTTTGCCTGGTACAGAAACTAAGGAGTCCAGATGGGTGGTGATCACTCACTTCTTGGCCAGCTCTGTGCAATTGCAAACTGTGTGTCAGAAATTCTCTGAAGTCCTGAAGGATGCCTGAGTTTGGGGACAGAATGGGACTTGTAGCCTACATTATCTGAGTGATGGGGGGGTTTGAAGCAGCATACCTGCAGGGAGCTGGCCTGCTGGCTGGCTTGTGAAACTGATGCAGGTGGGGCAGCAGCCCAGGACTTTGTTCCAGTACCAAGGGTCTAGAGATTGGGCTGTCCAGCTGGGGAACTGATTACTCACCTCTTAGTCTACTCTGTGCAGGCCCAGTCTGTGTGTCAGAGATCCTCTGAGGTCACAGAAGATAGGTCCATCCATATATACCTGCTTGCACCTATTCATTGCAAAGCATCACTTGTCTGGTTCAAGGTCTATGGTTTTTGCTACACTACTGATGCTGGTCCCTTATGGGCATCATCTTCGATGTCCTGTTGTTACCATGTGTTGTGGAGATCCTGCAGTTTTGGGTCAGCAGGGTCAATCCCTTCCCATATTCCATCAGATTTTAGGTTGGGTGGATATTGGTATGCGTCAATTAATAACCATCGCTCTGGGCCTGGGTAGATGCACAGTTGGTGTACCCACATGTTCTCCCCTGTCTTGCCACCAGGTGAGCTACCCAGCATTGCCCTGGGTAGTCAACTACTTGTGGGGAATGACAAGGGGTAGGGTCAGTTCTGATTTCACACCACAGGGTTGACTCTCCCACACCTCCATTATCAGGGAAAGCTCTAATTTATTGTCCAGGCAAGGTTCAGGGGCCAATTTCACAAGTTGTACAGCTAGGGGCAGGACAACTCTCTCACTCTTATGATCTCTGGGTCAGCTCTTCCACCTGCTCCAGATGATGGGGGAGCAGGGCATGGGCGGGGCATCTCTCCCCCTCTTACACCACCATATTTCAGGTGACAGCCAGGGTCATATCTCCAAAGTTCTTTTCTTTGGTGCTTGTTCTAAAGCTTCCCTGTCAATGGAGTCAGGAAAGGTGCAGGGCCCACTTTACTGAGTGCTGCAGCTGGTGGGGGTGTTGTGTCAGGTCCCTCACCTTTCCCTCACTGCATGGCAGGCTTGACCTGCTCTTCCACTCTAATGCCCTCACCAATGCCCATGCAAATAAGGTCATCTCTGTTGTGCACATCAGGGGAAGTTGAGTACCCTGTTTCCTGAGTGCATCAGTAGGTGAGGTGCAGGACCAGTTCTCCCTAGTGTTGAGGACAGTGAGGGGCAGGACCAACTCTGTACAGCCCTATCCTCTAGGGCTTTGGTGGTATCAGGAGCAAGGGACATCAACACAAACTGTGCATGCAATGAATCCAGACATGGTCCCTGTAGCAGAACAAGCACAGACCTAACCATGGTCTTGGGTAACAGTCAAGCCACATTAGCCCGTTCCTCACTGCTTTCACCTCTACAGATATGCTTCTGCTTACAGCAATGAAACATTCCTTGTCACTCTCTGTCTCATACCATACATTTGCTCACCATGGTAGTGTCCATCGTCCAGGCACCACAAGGTAGCAGGTGAATCTGGTTTCTCTTTGGAGCCTATGGAAAACTGCCCTGAGCATGCAGGGAGGTCTCCTTGTTCCATTCAGTCCATCATGGTGCTGGACAGGAACATGTTTCCTCATCAGAATCTGGGGTAGTGCACCATGGACCTGTCTGTGGGTCATGTTGTCTGAATCTTTCTTTACTGGTCCTAGGTTTCTTGTTTATTTGTGGGTTTGTGTTATTGGAGCAATTTCTTTTTATTATCTTACTGATGGTCTTATCTTTGCCATTCACTTGGGATTTTTGTTGCTCTTATGCCTATAATTTAAAAGTTTGATGTTGGGCAGTGGTGGTGCATGCCTTTAATTCCAGCACTTGGGAAGCAGAGGCAGGTGGATCTCTTTGAGTTCAAGACCAGCCTGATCTACAGAGCAAATTTGAGGACAGGTTTCAAAGCTACAGAGAAATCCTGTCTTGATAAAACAAAAAAAGAGAAAATTTGATGTTTTCATGGTATTTCACATATAAAATAATTTCTAGGCATGCACTCTACCAACTGAGCTACTGTAGTGATTTTTATTTGTATTTTAATAAATAAGACTTGACTGAAGATCAGAGAGTAGAACAAACTCACTGGTCAGCCCTACAGGCCAGGCAGTGGTGACACTCACCTTTATTCCCACTAGCCAAACTAGTTTGCTATAGAAACCAGGCAGTAGTGGTGCACATCTTTACTCCCAGCCCTAGAGAGGAATATAATATAGGAGGAGACAACTTTTAGACACAGTCTTATTCTGAGACTTTTGAATGCAGGATCATCATTTCACACTGAGCTAGAGGTAAGAGCCTGTGGCTGACTGTTTTGCTTTTCTGATCTTCAGGTTGAATCTCAACATCTGTCGCTGGGTTTTTATTATTATTGCTACATTTGGAGCCCAGTGTTTAGGTTATGAATTCACAAAATAAGCCATTTGCCTGAGGCTTTTTAGCCACTGGCTCAGGCCAGAGATAGACCAAATATAGTCACCAAGGTATCGAAGAAAAACTACTACCACCCTGACTAATTTTTCTTTCCAGTCCTTCCCATTGACCAGGGGCTTCCTGTAATACCCGCCTTAACTAGATGTGATTGGTTAAAAGAACTTCCTCATCATCTCCCCCTTTTGTCTAAACAAGATCGATCCAAATCCAATACAACTGTATACAATAGGAACAGATATCAAATATAAAATTACAAACAATAAACAACATTAAACAAGGAATGGATAACAAAAGTTTTACCATCATTCTATTTCAAGGAGTCTAAATCTTACATTGAATATAAGTTTGGCTAAATCATGAGGAAGGTAACTACAACTATCTAATCTTCAACCTTATCAAAGATCTGAGAAGGGAAATAACAATCAAGTAAAAAAAATCAGGTAAACAGGAAGTGCAATCAAGAAACTTCCAAAATGTTCAACAAATGACAGAGACAACTGGCTACCAATCTATTATCCCATCATCCAACTCCCCTCCCCTTTTTTTCAAAGATCCTTGAGCTTATAAAATTCCTCCCCCAATCCTCAATCATATACTAATTATAATCAACCCCTAAATGATGTCCCTAAGGCTGAGGACAAACTTGCCACAGACTGGCTCAGGGGAGCCACTCAGACAGTGGGAGAAGCAGGGTCTTGGTAACAGGAAGGCACAAGTTTGGTGAATGACAGACAGACACAACACACAAGAGAATGGTTGGAATCTGCTGTAATTTTACTGAATTCATGTTTTCATTATATAGTATTCAAACAAAGAACAAATCAGAAGGTCATGTATCATTGGTTGGAACAGTATGAAAATTTCTTTTAGCCACATCAGCAATATTTTTAAAAAGTATATTATCAGAAACAGGTGTTAGACATAAAACATCCTTAGAAGAGGAACTCTTGTCCTTGGGAATGTAAACCTCAGACAAGTGGTTTCATATTATGAATAGAAAGTTTCTGTGTCATTATTGCTATCATGGCCCTTTCTCTTCCTAACCCTTTATTCCATTTCATCTAGTGACCAAATATACTTAATCAGTTCTCTGCACCCGTTGAAGTATACTTTTTAGTACCTTCTTATGCAGTAGACACCATGGGGGTTGGGATCTAGCAAGCCTATCCATAAAGTTAAAAGTGTAATATAACAGTCTTTGTCCATCAACACTAACCCATCTATTCCCTTGCTCATCATACACCCCTGTGTAAGACAAAGGTTCTACTGTAGTCTTATACATTCCCATATTGTGCTTCCCTATCTCAGAGCTGTTCCTGAAGAGAATGATCCTTGTCTTGTAGATATATAGAATATCATTATTATAAAAGAGATTGTGCAAAGCCCATATCCCGCATAGCCAGCTAATTGAGAAACCTGTCTATGCCTCAAGGGCGGCTAATACCAGGCTGTCTGCCCTTGACCTCCAGGAAGTCTAGTTCCATGGGACACGTAGCTCCCGTCTGGCATAATGACATATGTCATGTCACACAGACGACACCAGAGTTGGTGTGGCACAAACTTTGCTGGGAGAGGGATATTGTCCTCTAGAATTACTTCCAGCTGTCATGGGGGTGATGTTCTTTGTAGGGGATCCTGTGAAAGTAAAATAATGGTTAAATTTTAAGATTAATGTCTGGTAAGATTGTAGTCTCTGAGTATTTAGTGGAGGTCTTGCCAGAATGTTGTAAAAAAGATGTACCATTTCAGCTAACCAAGTTGGAACTGTTATGTGCAGCTGATACCCAAAACAGTTCTGATAGTAGCACTATTAGTATCATTATGTTATATCAACCAGGTGAAGTCATTGTTATGGGACCCCATCTTCTTCCTGGAAACTTCAGAGATTACTGCAGGAAAATTCATTGTTCATTGTGCAAACTTAATTATATAGACATATAAAGATGATATATTCAATAAAAGGTATGATAGATGTGAAGAAAAGCAAAGAGGTTTCCTAAGTTCTTTTTTTCTTCTGTCCCATATCATGGCTCTTGACA
>NC_022029.1:48006127-48010975 GCF_000317375.1 Microtus ochrogaster
TGTGTTATGTACATGGGACAAAGCCTATTCCTGATCATGTCTTATACCTGGATAAACAATGAAGTCAATTCTGTATTATCTGGTATAAATTCAGCAGTTTTAATATGCAAGATAACTCTTTCTGCATATTGTGAATCAGTAACTATATTGAGAGATTCTTTAAAATCTCTTATCACCATAAGGATTGCAATTCCAGAAGACAGAATTATAAGGGCTTTGTTCCACCTTACTCAATTTGTCTGATTTGTAACCTGCCTTCCCTGATTTATTAGCATCAGTATAAAATGTATGGGCTCCAGTTATTGGAGCATCACGTATGATTTGAGGAAGAATCTAAGAAGTTCTCTTTATAAGGTTAAGTCTATCACTTTTGGGATAGTTGCTATTACTTTCTCCAAAAAAATTAGCACAAGCTCTTTGCCATGGTTCATTGTCTTCCCATAACTTTTTTATTCTATCAGTAGTGAAAGGCACTATTATTTCTGATGAGTCTATACCTGCTAATTGATGAAGTCTCAATTTACCTTTTATAATTAATTCACAGATTTTTTTCCATATAAGTTTTTAATTTTTTACTTGGTTTATGTGGTAAAAAGATCCATTCTAAAATAATATCTTCCCTCTGCATTAAAATTCCTGTTAGAAAAATTCTGGAAAGCAATATGACTAGAATACAACTAAGATTTGGATTCACTCTATCCACATGTGCCTCTTGCAATTTTTCCTCAACCATTGTCAGTTCCTTTTCCACTTCAGCTGTTAATTCTCTGGGACTATTCAAATCTTTATCACCATCTAAGGTTTTGTTTAAATGAATTATTAGATCAGGTGTTATCCCAACAGCCAGTTGTAGGCTGGAAATGTCTCCTACCAACCTTTGAAAGTCTTTAAGAGTCTGTAACTGATCTCTCCTAATTTGTGCCTTTTGTGTCCTAATTTTTTGTAAACCTATTTTATAACCTAGATAATTGACAGAATCCCCTCTCTGTATTTTTTCAGGAGAAATTGGTAATCCCCCTGTAGGTAAAACTATCTTTACTTCTTCAAACAGTCTTTCTAAAGTATCTATGTTTGAATCAAATAGAAAATGTCATCCATGTAATGGTAAGTTATAGACTTAGAAAATCGCTTATGTATTATTTTTAATGGCTGACTTACAAAGTATTGACATAGGGTGAGGTTATTGAGCATTCCCTGTGGGAGGATAGTCCACTGGTACCTCCTAGTAGACTGAGAATTATTATAAGTAGGCACTGTGAAGGCAAATTTTTCTCTATCTTTTTCTTGTAAAGGTATAGTGAAGAAACAATCATTTAAATCAAAAAGTATGAGAGGCCATCCATTTGGTAACAGAGAGGGCAGAGGAATTCCAGATTGCAGAGGGCCCATAGGTTGAATAACCTTGATGATTGCTCTAAGATCTATTATCATTGTCTATTTTCCAGATTTTTTTCTTAATAACAAATACAGGAGAATTCCAAGGGCTGGTAGATTCTTCTATATGTCGAGCATCTAATTGCTCTTGTTCCAGCTGTTTTAAAGTCTGAAACTTCTCCTCAGCTAGGGGCCATTGCTTAACCCATATTGGTTTCTCAATCAACCATTTTAAAAGGTAACATCTGAAGGGTTACCAATTGCTTTGTGTTCTTGTATAGCCCAAATGGCCGGTGTTCGTGATCTATTATATCTTCTAATATTTTCATCAGAAACATAAACTTTGGGTATTTCATTGCTATAATAGGTCATGGCCCTATAACTTCACCACAATATTGGCTATATATGTCCTTTGTTTTCCTACTTGTCCTTCTGGCCCTATGTATTCAACTCATCTCATGTTTTGTCTTACCTGAGATAGAATTCCAATTTCCATGAACTGATCATCTACCTCTTGAAGAGGCCAATTCAGATGCCAAGATTTTGGAGTAATAATACTTACATCCACACCCATGTCCAGTAAGTCTTCAATAATAATGCCATTTATACACACCCTTTGCTTTGGTCTTTGTTCATTTTTAGAAGTCTGCTAGAATATACATTTCCTCTGTCTTGCCAGAGCAATTGACTCATTCTCTACATTATCTCATCATTCAGACCATTATTGCTTTTGACAGCAAGCATGGGACTTTTTAATTCTCCTAACGAGACACATTCTTCACAGTAACTGGGAATGACCGGACCACATTCATCATGGGGGCCTGCAAGAGGCCCCCAATGACATTTCCTGATGGTATTGGGTTGCTTTGTTTATCCTTTGTTGACCTACATTCATTTGTCCAATGTTGGTCTTTGCCACACATCCTACATATACCTGAAGGCTGAGTCCTCCTATTTCTGTCATTCCCAGAAGAGGCGTTATTCCTGGAAATCCATTGCCTACAATCCCTTTTTTATATGTCCCACTTGCCCACAATTAAAACATTTGGTATTTTGATGTCTTCTCCTACCATTGGAAATTGCTTCTCCTACTCTATCTTCAATACCATAGTCAAATGTCTCAACATTCATTGTATGTAAGACCCATTCATCCATAGGTGCTGATTTGATCTTCAAAGGCCCCAGGATCCTTTGGCACTCTATGTTGGCATTCTCATAATCCAAAGATTCAATTACATGTCTAGCATCTGGATCAGTTATCACTATTTGTACAGCTCTAGTTAGTCTTTGCAAAAAGTCACTAAAAGTTTCTCTCCGACTCTGTTTAACCTTAAGATATGATTCAGCTCTCTTTCCTAGTTCCTGAATTCTGTCCCAAGCCTTTAAATCTGCTGTGGTACAGAGGGACAGGGTGTGGTCATTATAAAGAGTTTGATCCTGAGGATCAGAGTAAAGTCCTTTACCTAGAATTTGATTTTAGAAAATCTCAGTTCCTTTTGCTTTTTTCTTGTTGCTTTAAAATTCTTGCTTCCTCTTGAAGAAGGCATCTCCAATGTAATTGTGGTCCACTTTCTAGCACAGTTGAGATTAACTGAGCCCAATTGTGAGGTTTGGCTTTGTTACTGAAAATCCAAGTTTTGACCATCTCCCTAACAAAAGATAAATGTAGTCCCTAAGTCACAGTTGCTTGTTTAATTTTTTTTTTAGATCACTCATATATATGGGCTCCCATGTATATTCCTTGACAACCTTATGATATTTGGAATCGGATACTTTTCTTATGTTATTACTGGAAAGGCAGGTAGAACTCTGGGGGAAACTATCCCAGAGAGTTTTACATACTGATGAAGTCAAATTTTGCCTTTTTACCTTTTGCTCCTTGTCATCAAAGAGGATAATTTTCTCAATCATTTTAAATCTGTTTACCAATGCCTTTTGTAAATTCTGGACCTCCTGTCCAGTATTCTGCTCTAATGCTCTCACTGAGGATTCTAAGGTATGAAGTCTGTCCAAAATAGATAATGTCTCATCCTTGGACATAATCTTCATGGCATACATATTACCTTCTTGGAAAGACATTCTATCAGTCAATCTGTCATACCCTTTCGACAGAGTCTGATTAATACATTCAAGGTGTGAATTCTCTCAAATAATGTTTCAGCACCCACTGTCATGGACTGAGTTTTATGTGCCAAATCAGCTGTTTCCTTCTCCAGAGTGCTGAATCTCTCTTTAAATAAATTACTATCAGACTGTATCTTTTCCAAAAATATCTCAGTTGGCCAAGTCTTGTTAAACAAAGTCCTAGTATCCTTCATATGTGAAATTTGTTTTATGAAAAGTTTATTATTAATCTGTACCATGTCTAAAAACACCTCATTTGATTGAGTTTAGTATTCAGAGTGTTTGTATTCTCCTTTAGATGTTTGACCTCCTCTTTAAGAAGCTTGGTACCAGTCTGTATCATGTTTAAAAGTATGTCAGCTGACTGAAACTTGTTAGTTAAGATGGTTGTGTCCTTTAGATTTCAAACTTTTTTTCTAAGAAGCCTGGAATCAGTCTGTAAATCATTTTCCTATTGTCAAACCATATCTTTTAGAAAAAAATATTGAGTACAAAAGTAAACCCTAAAAATAGAAATAGCAATGTAGGAGGGACATCATATGTGCCTTTCAAGACCTCACACATGGTGTAAGTGGAAAGGCTATTGAAACCTCAGACGGTTAGATTGTCTGGCATATGGCCTGTTTTAAATCAGTAACTTATGGACTATAGTTAGAATACTAAATCTCACCTGTGGTTTAATCAGCTGGAGTAAGTGCAATAACCATTGTCTGACAGTAGGTGTCGCCATGCACTTGAATTCACATGCCCGGTTTAGATCTGAATTTAGGTTGAATACTGAAAAATATACTCAAATCAATAAGTTTTTTAGAATAAATCACAGACCTTGTGTGCTCTGTGAAGGTCTTTGGCTGTTCAATAGCCACACTAGACAGGTCTCCCACTCTGGCAGTGGCTGGACCCAAAGCTTGTGGCATGGTGGCACAGCAGCGGCTGTGGCTGGGCATGAGTGCTGGGTGCAGCGGGGTCTGTGGCTGTGGAAGTGCGAGGGGAAAGTGCACGGGAATGGCCTTTGCCCAGACATCATTCCTTTGATTAACCTTTGGTTTAGTCTCTGCAGGTAGCTGTGTTTGATTATAGAAAGAGTAAGTAGGACATCTCTTTATAATCTCTTGGCTTGTTGCCATGTAATAGAAAACTCTTTCTTTAAACCTTTGCTATTGACATGATGCTTTCTATGAAACTATGAGGCTTGCAACATGCTTCAAATCAATAATTGATCAATTTCTGCATTACCTTGTGCTAGAGGACCTGGTAGACCTGTCTGGGATCAGATGTGTGTTATGTATATTGGACAAAGCCTATTCCTGACTATATAATTCCTGGATAAATAATGAAGTCAATTCTGTA
>NC_022029.1:48012435-48014175 GCF_000317375.1 Microtus ochrogaster
GGCTGTTGATACCTCTAAAGGTTTGCTAGTTGCTTTGTGTTCTTGTACAGCCTGAATGGCTGGTGACCTTTGTTTATAGTATCTTATAATATTCTTCCCAGAATTATGAGTTCCTGGGACTGGAGAGACTGATCAACAAATGATGAAGCTACTGTCTCAGGACTTGATAATTAACCAAAAAATCTTTTTAGGATTCCCTAAAGATACCATCACCCCCAAATAGCAGGAAGTAAAATTAAGAGTATTATACCAACCTTCTGAAGAGATAGGGTGGGTGGTTTTTAATCATTCAATAGATTGTGGATATTTAGGGGGGCTTGGTTACAAGTTTTTATTGGTAATATGGAAAAAGCAAAACAAAGAAAATTAGATTCAAGTTTCTTGTTTTGAAAAGAAAAAAGGGGATATATATATATATATATATGATAGAATAAAAAGGTAGATTATGGAATCCACTCTAAAAGATAAAGGGGGAGGATATAGATATGACAAGATAAAAGGTAGATTATTAATTCTACTTTTTGAAAGCAACGACTGGCTTTAAATGTTTGACATTGGATTGGACATTTGTATATTGTATTCATATAATGTATGTTGATATGAATGCGAGATTAATTTTGTTAAAGCATACTATACATGTTTCTAATCTTGTTCAAAATATTTTACCTGTACAGTTCACTCAACAATGTAATGCAAATTTGTAGTCCTTTTTTTGCTTTTATAATTGCTTTTATTTTACATATTTTCAAATACATTTTTGAGGTTTTTTTGAGATTATGTTGCAATTACATGGTTTCCCCATTTTTTTCATTCTGTTTGCACCAACACCTCTCATTGCCCATTTTGATCTCACTTAAATTGATGCATTGATGTGTATGAAACTTAAGACAAAAATGCACAACAAACATTAAGTGATTTAATGTTTATCAGTAAGTTTTTGTTCTGTTAAATTTGCATATACTTTGAAATTCTGAGAAAAGCTTCAGTTATGTCTTAGTAAAAATAGGATGATCTTAAACATTGTATAAATAAATTTTAAATTTTTTACATATTTTTATTCTATTGTAGTGATTTCTAATAAAGTAGAATATTTCTGTGTATCTAAAATACATGTGGGAATGTCATCTCACTTATTTATTATTTCCTTATAACGTTACTGTTACAACAATGTAGACTGGAAAAATTTCACTTGAATTTTCAGTGTTTTATTTAAAATAAGTTAACTTTAATATTTCATGTCGTCTAAATTGAAATTTGTAACATTGATACTGATACAATATTGAATAAGCTTTTAATTAGCAGGGGGAAAGTAATTTTAATTATTACAGAGACTAAAATTATTTAAAGTCAAAATTTCCAATGATTCCTTTAATAGTTAGAAAACACAATTGCTCATTAAAATACACATTCATAAAAAATGTCCAGTAAATTGATGTTTAGATGCTGAATGACTTGGGTCAGTTTTATGTTGCTGCAATATCACTTACTAATGTATACATAATTTACATGGAAAGTAAAGGCCGGCATGGTGGCACATGGCTCTAATCTCAGCACTTTGAGGGCTAAGGCATGAACATTATGAGTTTGACTAAATCCAGTCTGAACTACAGGTTGACACAGCACCCCACAGACACACAGAATACAAAAAAATTACGCTGGAAATCAGAAAATGTACAATTTTGTTTAAGGAATGGAACAAACTATGCCAGTAAATGCCACTTAATAACTGGCCACAGATTA
>NC_022029.1:48014575-48016876 GCF_000317375.1 Microtus ochrogaster
CATGTCTTTCCAAGGCTTACTCCTTGTGACATGTGATCAAGTTCTGGGCCCCACAGGCTCTGCAGTGACACTGCTGCTGCTGCTTCATCGCAGGGGAACTGGCTCCAAAGTGTGAGATTGTAAAGTTTTAGTGAGCATTTGTGTGCTTCCACTTGCTGATGCATTTTAATTATTAAGTATATCAGGTAATAGTTATGAATTAATATCTAAGTAAAAGCTAGTCACTATTTCTGCAGGCATCATGTACTTCATAAATATTCCCTCATGGAGCTAGTTTGAGTGGCTAAGGTCTTCATTTTCCTGAGATTCGCAAAGACTTATTAATATTGATGACAATAGACAGTAAATCAGCCAACACCATGTATCTTCTCGCACGAAAGTCACACAGTCACCCTATATTTTCTCTGAGCAGTCACACTGTTTTTAGGTCATTACTCACTAAATATGGTAAAACTTAAAAGGAAAATGATACTTTTGATCTAGTATGTTTTTATGTTCATTAAGTTATTAAATCACCAAGAAGAATACAAAGATAACCATAAGTTTTAAAACAAAACTATTCTGAAATCAAGTACTGTGATAATGAAGGGTGAAGTGATTTTTTTTTTTTCTTGTAAGAAGGTAAAGCTATGTATCCACGCAGCAGCCCTAGGTTTTTATTGCTGCACATCTCCTCAGACAGCTGCCTGCAGACAGGTTGGTCTCTTGGTCTGGGTCAATTGAATCTTGATGGCTTCTGCATATTGTGAATATTTATGGCTACACTTTATGTTTAGTACTAACAAACTAAATGTTGTAACTGAAACTGACATAAGGTTCCCAGCACTGCAATTTATTTTTCCAAGTAAAACAAATATCCTTTCTCATTGCATTTATATGTTAATAATTCAGTGTGCATCAGTAATAGACATGGTTAAGTCTTAGCCAGTTTGAGCTCCACAGAAAGATGACACATGACCACTTGGAGATGCATGAAGTTCTATAAGTCATAGATATTTACAAGTCGTTGCATATGAAATTTACAGATTGTAGAACATATCTTTGGGATAAGAAAAAATTAGATTACTACCTTTTTCTTCATATTATCATATTTTTATATTACATATATTAGATGTGCTATATTGATATATTACAGATGTACAATTAATGAAAAATATTTTAAACATATATGGATTGTACACTTTCAATTTTGTAAATGGCATTGGGCTACCATTCTTTAATTTTGGAGACTAAGGATTGAATTATTTGCTATCCTGGAACATGTATGTGTTTATTATTCATTACTTACTTATTCATTTATCTATCCATATATTTATTTAGTCAATATTAGTTCAGACTTATTTTTCATATATGAGATTTTTGACTGGATGTGTATCTATGTGCCACTTGCATGCCTGAGTCAGAAAGGGCAATGGATCCCCCAGAGCTAGAGTTACAGATGGTTTTGAGCCACCACGTCATTGCTGAGATCTAACCAAGGTCCTTTGCAAGAGTAAAACGTAGTTTGAACCACTGAGCCATCTTCCAGCTTGTATGCTAAAATTAAAAAAAACAACAGAACACTACTGTGGAGCTACTATATATCTATGTTGGTAGGAGAATCAGATATTTGGCTCCCATAATTGAGATGAATCTATGTCTTTAATAGATTGAGCTCTTCAAGAGCAAAAATAATGTAAATATAAAATGTTTGAATTATGGTGTCATATTCACGGAGATGTTATAGGTTGGAGTCATACACTAACTTCGTCATTATTTCTACACACACATGCATGCATCCATCTATATGTGTGGGATATACAAGTTAACTGGATGATGTAATTGGGCACTTCTTTTCTCATAAGAGTCTGCGCAAGTGTAGTAGCTCTCTATTTCTTTATCACAAAGCCATTTGAAAGTACTGAGTCATTGTAATTTGACAAAATACAATATTGGTACCTGGGCCAAATAACTAACATAAACACTAAAGGTAAGACTGTGGATTGAAATTATAAAAGTGTCTGTGTATTGATGATGTATGATAATACTGGGACCCTTGATTTCCACTGCATAGGAAAGAATGTCTTTAAAAAAACTCAGAAATTCCAAACCAGGATCACTATATGGCCATCTCTGGCAAGCTCATGATTGTCACAATGTGTTAAAAACAGTATTTATCTTAGTGTGGCATGTTCTCTCCTGTTTGAGGCTCCTAGCTCCACATCTGCAGATGTGAATATGTAGCCTGTAGTAACGACAGATAACAGAACAAATTGGGGCCGTGGACAGGACTGGGGTGCTGTGGGTAGCATTAGAGATGAA
>NC_022029.1:48018343-48018938 GCF_000317375.1 Microtus ochrogaster
ATTCATCAGCCACCAGCTCCTCTATGCTGGTGCTTTTACCAATGTGAGTGTTATCAAGCAGATACAGGTCACTAAATTTTGCTCTCTCTTCCCCATGAACTTCAACATCTGGGCACTGATTTTAACAGTGACAATCTTCAGAGATGTATTTCTTGTAGGAGTTATGCTGACCACAAGTGCATACATGGTGATCATGTTGTTCAGACATCAGAGGCAATGCAAGCACCTTCACAACCTCAGTCACCTGAGAGCATCCCCTGAGAAAAGGGCCACCCAGACCATCTTGCTGCTGGTGGTTTGCTTTGTGGTCATGTACTGGGTGGACTTCTTCATCTCATCCTCTGCAGTCATGTTGTGGATGTACAACCCAGTCATCCTGAGTGTTCAGAAGTTTGTGATGAATGTCTATCCCACAATTACTCCTTTGGTACAAATCAGTTCTGATAATAGAATAATCAATATGTTGAAAAGCTTGAGATCAAAGTGTCACCAGATTTTTTATAAAGCGTAACTTTCTCCTTTTTAATAAAGTGATTTATTTATTTTTATTTGCATCATCATGTATGTATGTGTGAATTCCTGATACCTACAGGGG
>NC_022029.1:48019166-48021608 GCF_000317375.1 Microtus ochrogaster
TAGTTTCTCTGAAGCACATAATTAATTTGACTTGAATTTTCCATTTTTAACCAAGGTTAATTAATAGGTTCTATATGAAAATTTTATTTGCCTATGTATTTTCACTTCATTTCATTCACACTTATTGAAATGTCTCAGGTAACTTAAAATTGTTATATAGACATACATTTTGTACATTGTGTTTTTTGTGAATTAATGTATGCATGCGTGTGTGCTCATATAAAGAATGTGTGTGCATGTGCACTCAGAGGCCACTAGACAACTTTGCCCTTTGATCTCCATGGGCTGTTCACTTTCTTTTTGGAGATAGCATCTCTCACTGTAAACTGGAGCTTAGTAAAGAGGCCAAGAATGGAGCACCGCTTATTCTCCTGACTCTGGCTCCCCAGCTCTGGCATTAGAATTGTCCACCACCACTGAAATTTTGTGTTTGTCTTTTACAGAAAAATGATTTTTTAATACAATATTCTGATAAGGGTTACCTGTTCCTGTGCTCCTCTTAGGACCTCCTCTCCCTCATATGGATTCACTCCCCTTCTGTCTCTTTTTCGAAAACATCTAAGCCTTATAATAAAATAAACAAGTTAAAACAAAAATGAACCAATTAGAATACAGCAAAACAAACAGAAGAAAAGGAGCCTAAGAAAAAGCACAAGAAACATTTAGATATAGAAACAGAAGTTCACATATAAGGATCTCATAAAAACACAAAACTAGAAGACATAACACATGTGCAAAGGATCTGTAGATTCCATTGAGTTCATTTTGTGTTGACCACCTTCTGTTGAGTTTTGGGCATCAGTTAAAATAACTTTGAGAAAACTAATGCTTTGTTTGTAAGTGACTATCAAATGGAGATGTTTCTGAATTTTGGATGTAATCACTTCTCCTTTCTGTCAAGGAGTCCATCTGGTGCAGACATGTGCTGCTGCTACAGTCTCTGAGTTTATGTGCATGTCCATTGTTCTTTGTTTAGCAGCTCTTGTTCCCTTGGTGTCCTCTATTGTGCCACTATTGTAGCAGAGTACACTGCAGACAGGTCAGGATTGTAGATGAAAGGTGTTGTAGCTGAGTTGCCGTTGGCTTTTCTCCTTTTGTAGTGTGCATGTTACCTTACAGTCCATGAACTCTAATCTGCTGGGATGAAGGCTTTAGATAAGCGTCAGCTTGAATTCCTCATGTTCAATTACTTGTGTAGGTATTGTCTTCAGGACAGCAGGTGTTGTCTATCATTTTGTCCAGAGCAAACAATAGCCTTGACCATATCCTGATTGTTTTCTGGTTCTCATGGAGCCTCTTTGGCCAACAACTCAATTAGATGTTACCAATACCCAGTACTGGAATCTTCATTTGGTGATGAGAGATTTTGACTGGGATTCTGCACCTCAGTTATTTTGTAATTTCACTTAGATTGCTTTTTTATCTGTGTAAACTTTAGGAAGTTTCTGCTGTGTTGTTTTCCACATGAGCCCTTAAGTGTTCCTTGGAATTAGTTGTCCCTCCCTGTATAACTTTTCCCCATTTGACCCCCCTTTAAAACTTCCATGTCTATCCATAACTATCTCTTTCATTTTCCCTTACTAGTGAGATCCCTCCATCCCTGTCCCTAATTCTATACCCAACCTCCATGATTATATGGATCACGACTTGCTTATCAATGACTTAATACCTAAAATATAAAATAAGGAAACAGACCATTTTTGTCTTTCCAGGTCTGTGTTACCTCAGTCACAATGACTTTTACTAGTTTCTCTTGAACTGAAAATTTCATTACTTTTAATGGCTGAGTAATATTCTACTATGTAAATGTACCACATTTTTTTCATTCATCTGTTAATGGACATCTGGTTGTTTTAGTTTCTGGATACTATGAATAGCATGTGTCTTTGTAGTAGGTTGAAGTGTGCTCTGAGTATATGACTGACAGTTGTATAACCGAATCTCGAAGTTGCTCTGTTTCCAACTTTCTGAGGAACTTCCATAGTGATTTCCATAGTAGATGGACAAGTCTGTGTTGCCAACAGCAGTGGATGAGCATTCCCCTTACACCATAACCTCGCCAGCATGAAGTGTCATTTGTGTTATTTATTTGGGCCATTCTTATTGGTATAAGGTAAAATCTCAAAATACCTTTAATTTTCACATCTCTGATGAGTACAGAGGTTGAAATATTCTTTAACAGATTCTCAGCCATTTGATTTCACTCTTTTGAGAATTCTCTCATTAGATCTGTACCCCACTTTTAAATTGTGTTGTTTTCTTAATGTCAAAGTGTTGAGTTTTTATATATATTGTACATTAGGAGTCTTTTGGACATGTAATTGGTTTAAATGTTATCTCATTCTATAGTTTTCTAATTTGTCTAAATGATGGTTCATTTATCCATGTAGAAATATTTTAGTCCATGAGCCCCTTTGATTAATTTTTGTTCTTAGGGCTTAT
>NC_022029.1:48022132-48023924 GCF_000317375.1 Microtus ochrogaster
CTTCTCAAGGATTGGAGTGTGCTCCACCTGTTACATTAACTACAGACAGTTCTCTGCTTTTTTTTTCCAGCAGTGGCAATCTTGTCTTTGTTTCAATAAGTTGTTTATAACTATCTTGAAAGGCAAACATTCTTTCAAAATGGTTGTTATGGCTGCCTTGTTGTGTCTACCTTGCTATACCCATCTTAAACCCTGTCTTTGTTTCAGGAGGGATTAACTTGTTAACTTATGTTTGGCCCCTGTAACCTGACCTATCCTCTAAATCCCCTAATTAGAAAGACCCTAATGTTGCAAGGAGGCTGCTTGTTCCTTTCCAGCTGCTGTGTTTAGAGGTGGTGACATTTTCTTAATTTTAGCAAAAGTGCTTTGATTTCTAGGTGAAGTCCTGAAGCCACTGTCAAGTAAAACAAGAAGGATTTCTTGAGGAATTTAAATATTTTCTACTTCTTATTAATGTGATGTTACTTTTACTTTAGTTTTGTTAGAAGGACTGGACTCAGCTAATTGACACAGATGGATATGGCCTGGGAGAATAGTTCACACAGGAAACCCAGAGCTCAGCTGCTCCTTCTCTACTGTTGTCCTGGAATTAGAGAATTTCACTCTTCCATTTGATGGTACCACTTTCTAACAACCTCAAGGTCAGACCTTCCCCTTTTCCAGGTGATGTGGTAATTATGTGTCTAGAGAGAGATGAAGCGATGACATTTCTTGCTTACAATACTGCTGAGGACCTCATTCAAAATGGATGTTTGTCAAAGGCCCGGGCCAGGTGAACGTTTCTTTTCTTCTTCAGTAACAATGATAGCTGTGAGTGGTAAAATAAAGCTAGGCTTTTCTGTAATAAAATGATTCGAGATTCTCTGTTTCGAATTCATTTTTGAGCCTTAGTGTATGAATAGCAAACACAACAGATGTTTGTAGACATAAAGTATCAGTGTAATGATTTGTCAAAGGACATAGATTTCACTTACCATGTTCTCTGATTGATGTATGTCACAGTAGAAGGTGGCCTATTGGAAAGAGGACAGCGCCTTGCAGAAGTGTGGATTGAAAGACTGGAAAAGATAACAGGGTGAAGGTGATCAATTGGCCTTATGTATTAAATTAAAATATAATAAAATACATCTCTTTTTACAATAAATGTTGATTCATACTATTTTTAAAGGGACCCCCCAAATAGAATATTTTAAAGGGTATATCTGACTATGGATTCTCCTAGGGTGTACTCTAATAATTTTAGAAACATAGTTCCTCCTAGGTAGTGGTAGCTCTGATAATTTTTCAACTCTATCACAAAACCCCTGAAATTGCTTAGAGGTTGAAACACAGGAGCACACATTTATTAGTTTTCAGGAGTGCATTTATAATATTAAGATATATTTAAGTTATAGCTTGTATTTCCTCATTGTTTTCAGTTTTCTCAAACCTACGCATTGATTAATATGAAACTTAAGCTAGGAATATGCTACAAATATTAACTAATTTAGTATTTATCAGTAAAATTTTGTTTCTATGTGTATACTTAGAGGTTCTTATTATAGTTTCACTTCATGGCCTAGTAAGATGTAATATGGTCTTAACATTCCAAAAATAAGTTTAAAGTTTTTTTGTAGATTTGTTTATTCTATTGCAATATTTTCTAATGAAGTAAATCTTTTAAAGTATCTCAAAGTATCTAGAAGTCTTTCTTCACTTTTTCACTAAATTTTGCAAGGTTATCTTTACAAAAATTAGCTGAGTAATTTTCAGTAGGAGCTTGAGTGTTTTAATTAAAATAAATTAATTTTAA
>NC_022029.1:48025177-48029018 GCF_000317375.1 Microtus ochrogaster
TGGACAGTACATCAGCCAACACCATGTGTCTTGTCACCTGAAAGTCACACAATCACTTCATGTTCTGAGTAGTCACATTGTTTTAGGCCATTACTCAGTAAGTATTGTAAAACTTGAAATGAAATGATCTAATATGTATCTAATATAATCTAATAATATAATCGTTATATTATCTCCTCAGACTAGTATGCTAAGACCATCACATATTCATAAAACAAGACTGTTCTAAAATCAAATATTGTAATAATGAAGGGGGAAAATTATTTTTCTCAGAAGATTGTAGTGTTACACAAGAAACAGCTCTTTGTCTCTTTTGTTGCATGTTTCTTCAGACAGCTGCTTGCTGCCTGCCCAGTCTTCTGGTCTGGATCCCTTTAATAGTGATGGCATTCATAGTATTATGAATGTTTATGGATACACTTTAGGTTTAGTCCTTACAACTAAGTATTGCAACTTAAGCTAATGTGAAGACCCAAGCACTGCATTTTTTCTTCAAATAAAATGAATGACTTTCCTTAGTTCATGGATTGTTGACAACTCAGTTTGTAGCCATGGTAGCTGTGTTTTTTTCTGATCCAGTCTACAGTGCACCCCAGAGAATAATGCCACATAAGGAATAAGAAGAAGCATCATTTTCTGTGACAAATATTTACTAAGCAATGGGTGTGAATTAGAGAGGTAGAAGTCCATGGCTTTGGAATGAGAAAAAAATTTTAGATTATCATCTTTAACTATTATGATCATCTTCTTACTTATTTGTTATACACTGTCATAATAATAAATTTTAGATGTATAATTAATAAACTGTAGATACATATCCTGTTTGTCCATTTTCAAATTGAAAATTGGAATGTGCTAGAGTTCTTTCAGTTTGGAGATCAAGGCTTGAACTAAGCATTATCTTTAATAAATAATTTTTTCTTTTTTTGTTTGTTTCTTGCTTTAAGATTTACTTATTTTATTTTACATATTTACATGCTTTACCTGCATGTATGTCTGTGAATCACTTGCATGAAATATGAGAGAAGGCAACAGGTTCCCTAATATTAGAGTTACAAATTGTTATGGGCCACCATGTCATTGCCAGGAATCTAGCTCAGGTCATTTGTAAGAGTATATAAATTCTACAAGAATTTATAACAATACTGGTTATACAATTAATAGGGTGTGGAAAGTGCACTAATGACCCCCAACTGTATCATTGTCTTTAATTCCAGATTCTGGGATGGTGAGTTCATTGAAAAAGGAAAATAAAAATAGACGAATTGAGATAGACATACGGCTGATTAAAATAATAGGATTATAATTACTTATCAACTCTTATTCCACTAAAATTATGGATGAAAACATGGATAGTTGTAAAATAGAGCTCATTAAAATTATGAAATATGAGAATGACTCACTTCAATCTTTTGAACTTCTCTTGTGATTTTTTCCAAGATCAACATACGCTTAATCAGTTGTACAAATATAATTATGCTCCTCTATTCTCATCACTGCTGTTTTCAGTATTAACTATAAAATGAGGAAATGTAAGTCAAATCAGTAGAATTACAGTTCTAAGGCAGGAGTTCTAGGTGAAATAAAGGCACATAAAGTGTGCATTCTGTATAGGATGTGGCTGGGAATGCATTTTTTATTCTCAATATGCATTATAAATGGAAGATATATCAAGGATATAATGTGAAACTTCAAAAATTGAAGAGATATATTAATCAAGAATAAGTAGATAAAACTGAATGATGATATAGACACACTGACTAATGAAAAACTTAAATAGACCTATAACCTGTAAGGAAATAGTACTAGTCATCAAAACACTCACAACCAAAAAAAGCCAACAACCCATTGTTTCAGTACAGAATTCTATCATAAATTCAAAGAAGAGCTAATACCTATACTCCTCAAAATGATCCACACATAGAAACAGAACATTGCCAAACTCTTTATGAGACTATAGTTACTCAGATACTGACTACACAAAGACTTAAACAAGAAAAAGAATTACAGAAAAATCTCCCTCATGAATATTGATACAAAAATACTTAATAAAATACTGAAAAACTAAATTCAAAGAACACATAAAAAATCATCCACCATAACCAAGTCAGATTCATCCCAGAAGTTTAGGGATGGTTCAACATACGAAAATCTATCAATGTAAACCACCATATAAATAAACTAAAAGATAAGACCATAAAATGTTGAAAAAGCATTAGACAAAATCCAACACCCTTTAATGATAAAGGTCTTGGAGAGATCATAAAACAAGGAATGTATTTAAATATAATATAAGCAATATACATCAAGCCAACAGCCAAGATCAAATTAAATGCAGAAACTAGAAGTGATTCTACTAAAATCAGGAACTAGACAAGGCTGTCTACTCTCTGCATATTTATTCAACATAGTGTTCAAAGTTCTAACTAGAGCAATAAGACAACAAAGAGATCAAGTGGTATCCACTTAGGAAAGAAGTCAAACATTTCTTACTTGCCGATGATATACTAGTATACATAAGTGACCCCAAAAATTTGAGGAGGGAACTCCTACAGCTGATAAATGCCTTCAGTAATGTGGCACAATACAAGATCAACTCAAAAAATCAGTAGCCCTCATATACACTAATGATAATGGGTCTAAGAAAGAAAACAGAGAAACATCACCATTCAAAATAGCCAAAAATAACATAAATATATTGGAGTAACACTAATCAAAGAACTGAAAGACCTGAACAACAAGAACTTTAAGTCATAAAAGAAAGAAATTATAGAAGACATCAGAAAATGGAAAGATTTTCCATGCTCTTGGATAGGAAGGGTCACCATAATAAAAATGTCAATTGTACCAAAAGCAATCTACAGATTCAATGCAATTCCCATCAAAATCCAAATGCAGTTCTTCACAGACCTTGAAATAACAATACTTAAATTCAAATGAAAAAAAAACCCAAGAAAGCCTAAATAATTCTGTACAATGAAGAAACTTCATTATCATAGCTGCCATTGATATAAACATATAATACATGTTTAACATATAAATGCAATGAAAAAGGATATTTGTTTTACTTGAAAAAGGAAATTGCAGAGATGGGGGCTTTATGTCAGTTTCAGTTGCAACATTTAGTTGTAAGTACTAAAACATAAAGTGTGTCCATAAACATTCACAATATGTAGAAGCCATCAATATTATATTGTCCCAGACCTAGAGACCAAGCAGTCTGCAGGCAGCTGTCTGAGGAGATGTGCAACAATAAAAAAACCAAGGGCTGCTGTGTGGATACATAGCTCTGCATTCTTACAAGAAGAGTCACTTTATCCCTCCATTATCAGAGTACATTTCAAGTCTTAGCATATTTAGTGACCTTAAAGCAGTGTGACTGCTCAGAGAGAACATGGAGTGATTGTGTGACTTTCAGGTGACAAGATACATGGTGTTGGCTGATGTGCTGTCCACTGTCAGCAACTTAATAAGTCTTTGGGAATCTCAGGAAGATGAGGACCTTAGACACTCAAATGAGTTCCATGAGCAGATCTTTATGAAATATATAATGCCAGCATAATAAATAGTGACAACCTTTTAATAATGTATTAATTCATAGATATTACCTGATAGACATAAATAATTAAAATACATAAGTTATTATTTATGAAATTGAATTTAACCCACCGGCAAGTGGAAGCACAAATGCTCACTAGAACTTTACAGTCTCAAACTTTCGAGCCAGTTTCTCTGCGATGAAGCAGCAGCAGCAGTGTCACTGCAGAGCCTGTGGGGAAGCAGTCAGACCCAGAGCTCGATCACAGGTCACATGGTGTAAGTCGGGGAAAGACATGAAAAT
>NC_022029.1:48030353-48030866 GCF_000317375.1 Microtus ochrogaster
GTGTTCTCTGATTTTCACCCTCTAAGTTATTTCAGCTGTTTTGTGACAAGAATGGAAAACTAAGACAGCTGGCATTAATTACTAGCTGGAGAGGTGCTGAGGAGCTCCATCTGGACGGGTGAGTGTGTGCTATCCAGGGGCAGATTGTCCTGGAAGAGAGTACGAACACACCTCCCCCAGCTCCTTCTGCAGGGCAGTCTTTCTTACACACGACTCCCCCCCCCCAAACCCTGCGTGGTCTGCAAGATCCTTAGATCAGGAACAGTTTTCTGCTCCTACACTAAGGCTACCCACCCAGAGCGGTGAGTGCCTGCCTATTGGGCAGGCCTCAAGGACCCCCAAAGGGAGTGCGGGCACCTTCAGTTTGCTTGGCAAGGTCCCCTGTGCTCTACTGGACCCCGCCCTGTCTGCCAAGTTCTTCCTTTTGTCCCTGGCTCATTGGGCTTCCAACAGTCACTGTTTAGGTGCTGAGGAATTTCGTCTGGACGGAAACGGTTCCTGCTTCTACACTGA
>NC_022029.1:48034233-48034761 GCF_000317375.1 Microtus ochrogaster
AAAAAGCATTTGACAAAATTCAACATCCCTTTATGATAAAGGTCTTGGAGAGATTAGGGATACAAGGGTCATACCTAAATATAGTAAAAGCTATTTAGAGCAAGCTGACAGCTAACATCAAATTAAACAGAGAGAAACTCAAAGCCATCCCACTAAAATCAGGAACACGACAAGGCTGTCCTCTCTCCATACCTTTTCAATATAGTGTTTGAAGTTCTAGCAATAGCAATAAGACAACATAAGGGCATCAAAGGGATTCGAATTCTAAAGGAAGCAGTTTAGCATTCATTATTTGCAGATGATATGATAGTGTACATGAGCGACCCCAAAAACTCCACCAAAGAACTCCTACAGCTGTTAAACACCTTTAGTAGCGTGGCAGGATACAAGATCAATTCCAAAAAATCAGTTGCCCTTTTATACACAAAGGATACAGAAGCAGAGAGGGAAATCAGAGAAGCATCACCTTTCACGATAGCCACAAATAGCATAAAATATCTTGGGGGTAACTCTAACCAAGGATGTTAA
>NC_022029.1:48037394-48038245 GCF_000317375.1 Microtus ochrogaster
TAGTAGCTGGAACCATGTTCTCAGAATTATTAGAGACCATGTAGGAAAATCTGTTGTCAGATGAGATTGCTAACTCACTTTTTACACATGTACTAGTGTACACTCATTGTAAAACTGAAGGATTTCATGACATTGTCAGTCAATACATAACATCCATTGATCATCCTCACCCTGTTAGTCTTTCTTGTCTCTCCACACTTCTGCTAGGCCCTGTCCTCTCCAGCAGCCCCACCTTCTACTGGCACACATACCATAGTCAGAGGTCATAGGGAGTGCAATGCATGTTCTTTTACAAATCATCACACTGATATGTTATGTCTACAAAATCTCTTGTGTTTGTTTATGATGCAGTGTGGCTCAAAAGTAGAATTTTATGCAGAGCATTCACTAATCATTTCATTACAGAAAATCCAGTTTCACTCACCACCCATTTACAACTCTCACAATTAGTGAACAGAAAAACAAACTCACTCACCTGGCTGGGCCTTTGATAAACACCACGTAGAATGAGGCTCTAAGAGGCAGTTATAAGGAAGAAATGTCATCAGCTCATCTCCCTCTGGAAAAATATTTTTCATGTCATCAGTAGAGGGCAGTTCTAACCTTGAAGTTGTTAGAAAGTGCAACCATCAAATAAGAAAGTAAACTTTCCTAATTCCAGGAAAACAGTGCAGTAGGAACAGCTGAGCTCTGGGTTTCCCGTGTGTGAGTTGTTCTCCCCAGGCCCTACATGTCTGTGCGCATTAGCTGATCCCCGTCCATGTTAACAAACAAAAGTAAAATAAAAATATCCCATTCAAAAGAAGTAGAAATACACTTTTGCTTCACCAAGCTATCCTCCCTACTTCAAA
>NC_022029.1:48039530-48041176 GCF_000317375.1 Microtus ochrogaster
TCCAGGCAAGGCATATAAGTGGGATGACAAGAATAGGAGAATTCTGGAAAGAGGAAATTCATCTGCAGTTATCACCCAGACACAGAGAAACAAGATGAGAATGCCTCACTGACACAAGGTACCATGCCACATGTCTAACACAGACAAGAATTATGGGTTATTATAAGATGTAAGAGTTAATTAATAAGAAGCCTGAGCACTGAGACCAAACAGTTTCTAATTAATGTAGGCCTCTGCATTTTTCTTTGGGACTGATTAACTCTGGGACTGGACAGTACAGAAACTGCTGTCAACACACTGGCTCTTACATCTACCTCAGTCTGAAATTAATATACTTCCTCCATAAATCTCAGGATAAGTCTGTATCTGAGAGCTGTCTTCTCCCATTTTATATTCCTCTCTAGTGCTTTGATTAAGGGTGTGTACCACCCCCACCTAGCTTCTATTGCAAACAGTTTGCCTAGTGTTATTAAAGATGAGTGTCACTGCTTCCTGGTCTGTAAGGCTGTTTTACTTTCTGATTTTCAAGCAAGCCTTATTTATTAAAAGACAAATGAAAAATCACTACATTTCACCTTTTTTTAAAAAAGAAAATTAAGGCTATAACTAATATAAGAAAAATATATACATTAAGTACAATGACTATTCACACTATATACAGGCAATAAATAATACATCAACAATGTCTAGTCCATTTGCATCTGACAAATTCATAGAATATCCTCCATATCTGTCACTTCTTGGTAAATCCAACATTCTGGACCTAGTTTACTTTCTATCATAACTTGATTTCTGCCTCAGGTCATCATTGAATACTATAAGTAAAACTATCTAGTCTTCAACTCCTTTAGAACCAAGAAGGAAATAATATTAACTGAGTGAACAGGAAATATGAACAAGAAACATCCAAAAATTGTGAGAAATGACAGAAAACAGCTGGCTGCGTAGACAGTCATCAATGTTCCTCTGCAGTTAAGGGGTATCTATCATCGACTTTCAGGTAACTATGTTGAGAGGTTCTTTAAAATCCCTTAGTACCATGAGAATAGCATATGATCTTGTCTTTTGAACAGAATTGAGGGCTTTAATCCACTTTGTTGAAAAGTTTCAGACCAGTAACTTGTCTTTTTTGATTTATTTTCATCAGCATAGAACGTAGGGGCTCCAGTTATTGGTGTGTCCCATACAATGTAAGGAAGGATTCAATTGGTTCTCTATATAATTCAAATTCTCTCATTTTAAGGATAGTAGTTTTTAATCCTAATAATATTACTGTAAGCTCTATGCCAGGACTGGCTTTCTTCCCACAATTTGTTAATTTCAGCATTGCTGAATAGTACCACAATTTCTTCTTCATCTATTCTTGATAATTGACAAAGTCTCAATTTTTTTATTAGCACCGAGACCTTAAAAAGTATTTAATTTCTTCTTAGTTTATGTGGTAAGAATATCTATTCTAAGATAACATCTTCTCTCTGATTTACAGTTCCTATAGGGGAATGCTTGGAGGGTAACATGACAAAAATACAGTTAAGATTCAGTCCACAGGATCTACATGTGACTCCTGTAATTTCTCTTCAATCAAAGTCAATTCCCTCTTAGTTTCAGTTGATAGTTCCCTGAAAATATTAAAACTGTTGTACCAT
>NC_022030.1:0-642 GCF_000317375.1 Microtus ochrogaster
GCAAAAGCTGAAGATGCCCATGCTCCCTTTCGGGGGTCCTTGAGGCCTGCCCGGTAGGCAGGCACTCTCTGCTCTGGGTGGGTAGCCTTAGTGTAGGAGCTTAAAACTGTTTTTGAGCACTGGCCCTAGCATACAGCAGGACAGGGTTGGGGGGTGCTGGAGGGCTGGGTTGTGTGGAAGAAAGAGCCCTGCAGAAGGAGCTGGGGGAGGGGGGTTGTGCTCTCTTCCGGGACAATCCGCCCCTGGATAGCACACACTCACCCATCCAGATGGAAGTCCTCAGCACCTAAATATGGATGCCTGGTAGTCCAATGACCCGCAGACAAAAGGGAGAACTTGGGGGGCAGGGCGGGGATGAGTAGAACAGAGGACACCCTGCCGCCAAAGCTGGAGGTGCACATGTCCCTTTCCTGGGTCCCTGAGGCCCTCCCTGTGGGCAGGCACTCACTGCTCTGGGTGGGCAGTCCCAGTGTAGGAGCAGAAAACTGTTCCCAAGCAAAGGACCCAGCAGAAAACACAGACTTGGGGGGGGGTCGTGTGCAAGAAAGACAGCCCTGAAGAAGAAGCTGGGGGAGGGGGGACTGTGCTCTCTTCCGGGACACTCCGCCCCTGGATAGCACACACTCACCCGTCCAGATGGAA
>NC_022030.1:1461-3510 GCF_000317375.1 Microtus ochrogaster
AGATAACTTGCAGAAAATTTCCAGATGATTCACATAGAATTAACTAAATATCTTGGAAAAAATTGGGGATAACAAACATATTGTTCCCAGGGTCCAACAAGCTTGTTACAGTGTGGTCTGTAAGTTTTCCATCTATATGCATATCTCAAAGGCTTATGTAGAAATCAATGGCTTTTTGCAGTTCTAACTGCAAAGAAGCAGTTTTTTTTAAAAAAAAGTCTTCATAATTATTAATTATATGAGAAGCTCTAATAAGTAAAATTAATTGAGCAGGTCCCCAATGTAGCCTTCCCTGGCAGTCATTGGGAGAGTTGCCTTCTTATTTGGGAGTCTTTGGAGATTAGTATACAATATATGTTAACTTTTTAGTTAAATTAAAGTTAGTTAAAGGCTCATTTGGAGTATGAAGAAGTACATAGTATAATTAAGTCATATTATAGAAATAAGTTAACTTCATTCCAAGTCTGAGAAAAATCTGTCATTTGAGTACAAATAAATTCTTTTTTTTCCCTTCTAAACACTTGGAAATTGTGGATCATATTCTTTAAAAATGGAATGTTGTGATTTGTTTTATTTTCAAGTTAAAACATTGATGAATATTCCACATTTTCTTCTAATTAGGAGAATCATATTAAAAGTCACAACATGATTAATCCAAAAACACAAATTGAGAAATGAAAATTAAAATATAATCTTCAGAAAAGTGTAGAAATTTTTTTTAAAAAAGTTTGTAGTCATCAATTAAATATTTGAAGTTTTGTGGTTTTCAAATGTCCATTTTCAAGGAGAGAAGCCATTAGAAGGAAAGACCATGAAAGTAGATTTTGAGTCAGAAGGAAAAAAACATTTTTAAATACCTTGGTATAAATTCGGAGATTGCAAATGAACACTTTTTACAATCTGAAACCTTGAATACAACATCTCAGGCACAGAGTATATATACACATAAAGTGATCCTTCCTGCCTAGTGGCTGTGTTCCAATTTCAGAAGATGACCTTCCCTATAAGTTTTATATCAAAGTCATAAAATGAGAGGCTCAAGAGAACAATCATGGCGATGGGGAGTGTATTTTCTTGATGATACGGTGGGGTCTTGTTTCCCACCTCTATTTCTGAACGATATTAAAAAAAAGATTAAAAATGCTCTGGCTATAACAGGAAAGGAGACCTAACTGGTTCTGGCTCACGGCAGATTCTTGGCAGCACCTGTTGGCTGGCAGCTGGTGAGGATTATTGCAGTTTTATTTGTCAGGCGTAATGTGGCAACAATAATAAATCAGACTTCAACTGGATGCTGAAGGATTTGTTTAAAAGATTTGAAAGTCTCCTTATAACAAAGATGTTGATTTTTAAGAGGAAACTGGCATGGATCTACATTTATGTTGGGACTGGAATAGTTTCTATGCCTAGGATCAGATCATTCATGTACTGAAACCAGGACGTCCTTCTCCCAGCGAGATCCCACACTGGAAGATTCTCTATCAAACAGGCTTGGAGAGCAAAGGGCAACAGGACAATATTTTATAGTTTTTCCTTTTCTCCTTTAAAAGCATTGGAAGATACTATGGATTAGAATTTTGTATTGAGCCTGCCCCCTTGCTATGCACAAAAGTCAAGTTCAATTGCATCAAAGATTTCAACATAAAGACAGCCATACTGAACCTCATGGAAGAGAAAATGGGGAGTACATTTGAATGCATTGGCACAGGAAACCACTTTATAAATATGACCCCAGTAGCAAAAACACTGAAACAATTAATAAATGGGACCTCCTGAAACTGAAAAGTTTCTGTAAAGCAAAAGACACAGTCAACAAGACAAAAATGGCAGCCAACCCGACATCAAACAGAGGGCTGATCTCCAAAATATATAAAGACTCAAGAGACTGGTCATCAAAAGAACAAATAATCCAACAAAAATGGGGGTACAGACCTACACAGAGAACACTCAGCAGAGGAATCTAAAATGACTGAAAGACACTTAAGGAAATGCTCAACATCCTTAGTATCAGAGAAATGCAAATAAAAAAAGCTCTGAGATTCCATCTTA
>NC_022030.1:3905-5515 GCF_000317375.1 Microtus ochrogaster
AGGCAAATGGATGTATCTAGAAAACATCCTATTGAGTGAGGTTACCCAGACCCAGATACGTACTCACTCATTAGTGACTTTTAGACATAAAGCAAGGAAAACCAGCATATAATTCACAATCCCAGAGGACCTAGACAACAGTGAGGACTCTAAGAGAGTCGTACATGGATCTAATCTGCAAGGGACATAGAAAAAGACAAGATCTCCTTAGTAACTTGGGAGCGTGGGGACCATGGGAGAGAGTAGAAGGGAGGGGGGCAGAGCAAAATGTATAGAAAATGTATAGCTCAAAAAAATCAATAAACAAATTTAAAAATCTATGTGTAAGATGCTCATATATATTGTGATGTGGTGAAACCATTTTTTCAGTGTTTTAGAAAATTCTCTCTCTAAGAAAAAAGAATTTAAAACCTTTCATGATCTATTTCAATTCAACGCATCATTCTACTACTTTGAATGAGGTAAAAGGAGCTCTTAAGGTCAAAACGTGTAACAGACTTTACCTTCCTAGTCTGTGCCCTTGCATATTGAACACACCATAGGGAAAGCAGCTCAAGTGAATGGGGAAGATGGAAAAGCAGTCCCTATATCATTCATCCCAGTAATAATGCTTTATGCATTCTGTTACTCTTGCTTAAGTGTTTGTTATCTATGAAGGAAACTTTCAAGAAAGTTGTAGTTGACTTCTCTTTGAGAGCTGGGTGGTGAATACATGGAGATTTACTTTTAACCATGAATACCCAGCCTTAGCTTGACTTATTTCTAGCTAGCTTTTCTTAACTTAACCTCTTTCTCTTCAACTACATTTTTCCTTTTGGCTTTTCTTCCTTCTAACTCCATGGATGGCTGCATGGCTGGGTGATACATTTCTCTAATTATTCTTTATCAATAAAAACTCAGTAGCCAGATTTTGTGATAAGAATCTGAATAATCAGAGAAGTGGCAAAGAAGTGACCAGTGATCTCTTATCTCTTTCATTCCTCCATCCAAAAAGACAGAGACCCTCTCTATGTGTTGTAATAGGGAGCGGCAGGCTGTGTCCTGCCACCCGGCTAGCTTTACCCAAAATAATTACATGGAAACTGTATTCTTATAAACACTGCTTGGCCCATTAGTCTTAACCCCTTATTGGCTAGCTCTTACATATTGATCTAACCCATTTCTAATATTCTGTGTAGCACCACGAGCTGGCTTACCAGGAAAGATCTTAACCTGCGTCTGTCTGGAGTGGGAGAATCATGGTGACTCTTAACTCAGCTTCTTTCTCCAAGCATTCTGTTCTGTTTACTTCACCTATCTAAATTCTACCCTATCAGAGGGCCAAGCAGTTTCTTTATAAGTTAACAAATGAAAGCAACAGATAAGATACAAGGACCACCTCCATCATTTCCTCTTTTTCTGTTTAAACAAGAAAGAAAGGCTTTAACTTTAACATAGTAAAATTACATATAACAAAACAGTTATCAAGCAAAAATTACAGTTACAATATTTATATCTATTTTATCTTTTATCATAATTAAGGAAAACTATAACTAACCATTCTTTAACTCCATCAAAAACTCCAGAAGGATATAATATTACCTAAGTAAACAAGAAATAAGAAACTTTAA
>NC_022030.1:6790-7566 GCF_000317375.1 Microtus ochrogaster
GTGACATTCCTAGGTCAAAAACAGGTACTGTAGCTTTGTCCCGCCCAGTCCAACATGGACTGAGCTGCAGGGTGAAGGGCTGCTCTGGATATTGGTTCCATTTCTCTCCAATTTCAAAATGGAGGATGTACCATTTTCTACTAGCTCTGGGGCCGCCAGGTAAGAGCCGCACTCAGCACTAACTCTGAGACTGAGCGTGCGGCACAGATCTTTTTATCCAAGTTACAGCCAAATCTAATATGCAGAGAACTGCGCAGTCTAAAAACACGTCTCTGTATGGCAGCAGGAATCCTCCATGCTCTTCTGACTGCCTAAGCCTGATTCTGCCATCTGCCTAGGTGCAGTCTGCCTAGGTGCATGCGGGGAGCGCTGAGCCATTGGCATGGTCTCAGAGCACTCTCCTTTGGATCCCAAGCGGGAACAGAAACATCCAGTCCCAAAAAATCCATTGAAATGCTTTAAAGCCAGAGTTTGCACTGGCGGCACAGCCCCAGGAAGCTGCACTTTAAAATGACTCAGCTTTTTTTTTTTCTGCTGCTGTTGCTGAATAGGAAATCTCTCTACAGCACACTACCAACAAACAGCAAAAATCTGTGTTAAACTCTCTCTCCCTTATTTATAAGCCTTCTCAGGTTTTGCTGCCTCCCGCCACCCGGCTAGCATTACCCAAAATAATTACATGGAAATTGTATTCTTATAAACACTGCTTGGCCCATTAGTCTTAACCTCTTATTGGCTGGCTCTTACATATTGATCTAACCCATTTCTAATAATCT
>NC_022030.1:7666-8429 GCF_000317375.1 Microtus ochrogaster
GTGACATTCCTAGGTCAAAAACAGGTACTGTAGCTTTGTCCCGCCCAGTCCAACATGGACTGAGCTGCAGGGTGAAGGGCTGCTCTGGATATTGGCTCCATTTCTCTCCAATTTCAAAATGGAGGATGTATCATTTTCTACTAGCTCTGGGGCCGCCAGGTAAGAGCCGCACTCAGCACTAACTCTGAGACTGAGCATGCGGCACAGATCTTTTTATCCAAGTTACAGCCAAATCTAATACGCAGAGCACTGCACAGTCTAAAAACACGTCTCTGTATGGCAGCAGGAATCTGCCATGCTCTTCTGACTGCCTAAGCCTGATTTTGCCATCTGTCTAGGTGCAGTCTGCCTAGGTGCATGTGGGGAGCACTGAGCCATTGGCACAGTCTCAGAGCACTCTCCTTTGGATCCCAAGCGGGAACAGAAACATCCAGTAGCAAAAAAAGCCATTGAAATGCTTTAAAGCCAGAGTTTGCACTGGCAGCACAGCCCCAGGAAGCTGCACTTTAAAATGACTCAGCTTTTTTTTTCTGCTGCTGTTGCTGAATAGGAAATCTCTCTACAGCACACCACCAACAAACAGCAAAAATCTGTGTTAAACTCTCTCTCCCTTATTTTTAAGCCTTCTCAGGTTTTGCTGCCTCCCGCCACTCGGCTAGCATTACCCAAAATAATTACACGGAAATTGTATTCTTATAAACACTGCTTGGCCCATTAGTCTTAACCTCTTATTGGCTGGCTCTTACATATTGATCTAACCCAT
>NC_022030.1:36441-37936 GCF_000317375.1 Microtus ochrogaster
TTTGTCCTATCTCAAAGTTTATATTACAATTTTTAAAATTATGCATTGTATTTAGCATATTTTCAGGCATTACAACAGAAGATTCTAGCTGGATGTGGTACCATAGTAGCCCTAGTTTCTTGGGAAGCTGAGTGAGGAAGATGGCGATAAATAAATAACCCTGTATTGAAATGAAAAAGTAAAGCCCGATGTGGTGGTGCTTGCCTTTATTCCCAGCACTTAGAGGGCAGAGACAGAACTCTTTGAATTCAAGGCCATTCTGGTCCTGCAAATCAAGTTCCAAGACTGTCAGAAATACATAGAGAAACTCTATCTGAGAAAACAAAACAAAACAAAACAAACAAACGAAGAAAAAATTAAAATAACGATTGGTATATAATTCAAAGGTAGCATGTGAGCTAGTATGTACAAAGCCATGGATTCAATCTCCCTCCCTCCCTCTCTCTTTCCTCCCTCCTCTCTTGCTCCCTTTCTTTCATACACACACACACACACACACACACACACACACACAAACATCCCTTGAGAAAAGGGAGAAGACAAAATCAAAGAAGAAACACTTTTGAGCTATAAGTAAACATGAAGAGAGGTATTGTTTAGCCAAGACTTCTAGACAGTCATGAGTAAGAATAAAACATTACCATTTTATAAAAACTGATTAATAAGGGAATTGGGGATATGATGGGAAGATCTTGTGAGCCATGGCAATATTATTGAATTTTTATCTAGGTCCAAAACAATCTGCTGAAATTTTTTTTTAAAAAAAGAAGGAACTAATTAGATTTTCAACTTAAGGAGGGTTCATTTTATATATGGTTCAAGAAAGGCAAAATGCAATCAGGAGTCTGCCTGTTAGACAACTCACAGCAGAGTTCCTGATGCTAGAAATGCTTGTGATTTGCCTCCACGTGTTGGCAACAACGCTGGAAAAACAGCTGGATTTGAAACTGGTCCAAAATTAGAATAGTATTTAGTGATGAAATGACTTGAATATTTATTGATATCCAGTTTTCATCATGATGCCCCTGGAGGATCAAGCAGCGTACTTTGGACTAAAGAAAAACGCAGAAATAATGAATCCAGGGCATATTCTGGGTAAAGTCTGGAACACGGGCAAACCCAAGCTCTCCTTTGTTCCTGTGATGTATGAGAGGAGTTGTCAGGCACTATGGGAGAAACAGGTCTAAAGCTTCCAAGAGATTTCTGACCCAGACCTACAGTGAAGAGTTATTGAGTCCAGAAATGGCTGGGAAGAAGATGACATTATTGAGAGGGAAGAAAGAATGAAATAAGAAAGAGTTCCTGAGAAACTAACAGTTACTCATAAAAAGAAACAAAAATGTGAAGGAAATGAATATGTCTCTTATTTTCACTCACCTAGGTGTTTTAAGCCAGGGTAAACAGAAGACATAGCAGAATTTTTATATGTTCTTTCATCAGTAGAAATAAGAATAGAGAAACAGACTTTAAAAAAACACAGGAACAATACTTCCCC
>NC_022030.1:38911-40872 GCF_000317375.1 Microtus ochrogaster
ATATCACCATCTGAATGCACTGTTATAAACTATTACGATTTTCTTTGTATATCATTATTTCTCCCAGGTATTTGGGCTATAATGGCAGTTATTTTCTCAGGTATGTCTTAATTTTAGGCCCTAGCAAATGATATAGTAATTAGTATTTAACCTTGCTTTAAATAGGATTTAAGAATATAGTGACGGTCTTCTAGGCTGGACCAAGTGGATAAGAAGCCAATTGTGTTCTTAATCCTTGCTTTAGTGGGTATCTGTTATGCAGAGTCAATGTCTCTGAGCTGATCTTGCAGACAACCAAGGGCCATTCCTATGATCACGTCTGGTTTATTTTTCTTTTGGTGATAAAAATAAAACTACTTGAATTTTCATCTTTCTCTATTAAAAAAAACAAGAGTAAGTGATCTTTAAAAATAATTCCCCAGAGGAATATAAACTACTTTTTGTTTGTTTGTTTGTTTCTGGGGAAAAAATAAGAAAGAAGACCAAGTCACAGGCCATTGGGAATGTTCTTTTATTTTGGAAGCTGAACAATTTGGAAGGGCAGAACGAAGTGATGAATTATGAGACAAATTTGCAAGTCGTGGAGACAGAACTGGAGTGCATTGTCTCCTTGGCTTTGTTTGCTTCTGGCCAAGTGCGTTGGATGTTATTTTTTCTCCCAGCTCGCAAGCGCTGTATGTCTGGACTGCGATTAGTTCAAATTGGTTTGATTTTTCAGTTCTATAAAACTCTTCATCTGCATTGTGGATGGAGAGCATTAAGTTACTTCCTGCGGTGCACAGCTGGAAGTCATTCTCTTCAACATTTTGTTTTGTTCCAATTTTGCTTTATACTAGTGTATTCCTACACACCCACATAGCTAGGATTTCAGCAGACAAGTGTCTTCTTTACTTCCGTGACACATTTTAGAACATTTGCAATTGGCATGGACTCTTTTGTCTTTTAAATAGCGAATCACTTGCAAACAGCCCTGTTTACACGCATGAATATGTTGTAAAATGCTCTACAGACCTAGAAACTTAAATGGAAAATTAGAAACATTCAAACAGCTCCACTCCACACACATTTTTTTTTTTCTCTTGAGAGGTGATAGGTGCATGGCAAGAACTCAGGAGAAATACCATGTACTCCGACTAAGATGATAAGAAAAGAGGAAATGACGAGGAGGAAGGCAGAGATCTGCCACGTATTATAAATAATACACGACTGAAATCCATCATTAAAATGAGTAGACTGAAAACAGTTGTTGCAGTGACTCAAGAATTTTTTTCCTCATCAAGCCAACAAATATCATTGCATATCAGTTTTTTCAGTTTTATCTATTAATGTGGGTATTTCACGTAGGATATGAAAACTGACAAGAAGTATTTTTTTGAGAAATTAAGTACATATATCTGCATATAAACACACACCTAAATATACCTATGTATATATATATGTATATATATTTGCATCTATATACATCCATATAGGTACCTTTGACTGTTAAGTACAATATTATGCTAGGCATAAATAACCAAGAAAACTACTCCACAATATTTAGCTAGCTTAGTATTTAGCTGATAACAAAGAAAAGGCATGTCTGGAAATATTAACTTCACATAACATTATATTTCCTTTAACATATGCACTAAATATATTGGATTCTCTAAAATAGTATTTTAAAATAATAGTCTATCAAAATTACACAAAGGTAATCTTATTCTTAAAATATTTCTAAGATATTTGCGGCACAGCTGCTAGCTCCAAAGAGACTGTTGTTGGTCCCCGGGGCGGGCTGGCGGAGCCACCATGCAACAAGCAGCTACAGTTTCCCACCAGCGGGAGGGCATGCGCTGCGCAGGCAGTGGCAGCGGGTAACAGACACATAAACACAAAAGATAGGCATAAAGGTAAAATATTTATTACAGGAGAAGGGGAGAGAGAGAGAGAGAGAGAGAGAGAGAGAGAGAGAGAGAGAG
>NC_022030.1:41059-48667 GCF_000317375.1 Microtus ochrogaster
GTGGCTTGTCCCTTAAAGCGACAGAAAGCACAATTAATACAAGTAGAAAATTCATACAAAGGTAATACAAATAGAAGTTCAAGTTCAATGGCTAAAGGGTAACCAAATATTTAAAATCCAGTCATTAAGTGACCTTGTGGCTGTGTATGATCATGATCACTGTGTTTTTGTTGTGTCTTTTTTGATATGGTTGTGATTAGAGGTCATTCAGATTGTCACGTTGTAGTCTGATTACAAATGCTCGGGATACCAAGAATTCCGGCTGTTATGCCTTAGGTGAAAGGCAATTCCTAGCGGTTTTATTTCTGTATAAGTACACAGTGAAGCAACTGTGCATAGATAGTGTTCATTTGGACATTTGTGATAGAATAGAAAGAGTAGAAATGGAGCAGGGACTGAGGACACCAAAACATGATAAAAGTTTACCTATTTTTCAACTGCTGTGATTTTTTTCCTTGAATTTTCTTTCATTTGGCTAAAATAACAAAATAATTCCATATATTTAACATCCCAAGGTGCCAATAAGCTTATTGACTTTGTGGGTAAGAGTCCTTCACAGATGCAAAACTTTATTCTTATTCAATACATTCCACTCTCAGTAGTATTATGTGTTAGGTGGTGATATTTATATACCTAACCATGTTATAGGCTAGATATCCACTACACAGGATTTAAAACATTTTGAGGACTATAATAAAATGTATTATACCACACCAGGAAGGGAGCAAATTCAGTGTAACAAAGCCAAAAAAAAAAACATGTTTAGTGACTAAGGAACATTTGAGCTAGGTCATGAGAGTTGAGTATATTGCACGGATTATGTAGACAGGACAAAATTCACACAAAGGGAATTTTAATATTCTTGCTTTATTTGTAAAATGATGTCATCAGCCAACTTGAATATAGGAAAGCATGCACTCTTGTATTAATATGTAGCTGACCATGAAATTTGGCTACAACAGGCAACTCACAAATGCCTTAAAACGAGAACGTAACAGGATTTTTTTTAGAGAGATTACTTCATTGACACTGTGGAAAATCAAGGGAATCAAAATTAGACAGAAAGACTAGTTAGGCAACTTTTTTTTTTCCAGTCTTGCACTTTATTGCCCTTCCGTTAGGCCTTGACTGCATACTTGCGTAGCGGGTACAGACTCTCCTTCCTGCTGCTTCTTTGTCTTCAGCTTCTCCTCGTGCTTGGTAAGCGGGGAGGGGGGGGGCGCATGCCTCTAGTTTTCTTGGGTCACAGGTCCAGAGGCTTATACTTCTTGCCCTTGTAGAATTTCCTGAGGTTTTCCTTTTGAGTCTGGTTAATGACGGTGAGAACACGGGCCATGGATTTGCGGACAACTCGTATCTTGTAGAGCTTGTACGAGGTGCAGCCTGTCACCTTGGCAACGTGAAGCTGGGATAGCTCCACCTTCAAATCGTCCAGTTGTTTTAGCAGCTCCTCCTTCTTCTTGCTGAGCAGGTCCCGAGCCTTAATCTTGGCCATGGCTGTGTTGCTTACCGCTGAGGCCGCCTGGTCCCAGAGCTAGTTAGGCAACTTTAAATTAAAGTTAAATTAAAATATCTACTGAGTTAATCTAGAGACACAATTTATGAACTCGAAGTAAACATCTTACAGTGATGAAGCTTGGACACAAACATTTGCAACATACTTTTTAAAATCTCTGATTGCAGCAGATCACAATTCACACTGACTGATAATTACCCATAGGAAGAGAATGGTAGACATTTGAGATAAAAATGACTGAATCGGGCAGACTTTTAGGGTCCTCTTTATGAGGTCACTCCACATTGGAGAAGAGTATTGGGAAGAGTAGGAATATTTGAATCTTGAAAAAGGAGTGGCTGGGAGATATGGGAGATATGGGATGAACTAGCTTGCAAGTCTCTTTGTCAATTCTGTGGACGTACTGTGGGCCTACTGGGAAATCAGAAGAAATATTGCTGTCCTAGGAAGGCGAGGATTCAGATCATAGTCAGGAGCACTTTCTTAGAATGAAGCTGTTTGTAAAAGAACAATAAGACCTGCCCGTGAAGCTAGCAGAGATGTGGGACCACAACTGTATGCAGACAGGAAGAAGAGCAGAGCAGTTTCTACATGGCTCAGTACTGAAGGAGCAGGTGAGGGCGATGCTCCTTTAGCATGAACAGTGATGAGACAGGGCTGGGCTTTGGAAAGAAAATTACTTTGCAAGCTTAAGAGATTGCTCAGTCAGTAAAAAGCTAGTTGTTCAAGTAGCTGCACCTGAATTTAGATCCCCAGCATCGACATCTAGCTAGACATAGAGGATGTGCCTGGAATACAAGTTCTGGGAGGAGGGAAAGACCAAAATGTCCCTGGAGTCCTCTGGTCAGTCTGTATGACAAAGTCAGTGAGCATCATGTTCAGTGAGAGATCCTGTCTCTCACAAGCTGCATAGGAAGATGCTTGATATTGACATCTGGCTCTTACATGCACACAAACATGTGCACACATACACGAATAAAGGCACCGGTATGCAAAACACTATACACACACACACACACACACACACACACACACACACACACACACCATACTTTTCACTATAATGCTGTTTGAAGTTATTATGTAGTAGAATTTAATTTTGATTTAGGCTTCATTGATCTGATTCCTTTTTGCTACCAGACAAGAGGCTTTTATCATTTAGAAAAGCATTGTCTAAACCCCAGGAACCAGTTCCCACAGTGCCACAACACTCACAATAAAACATACATAGATATAGTACCACACACACACACTCACACACATACAATCACAATGCCACACACATGCTCACAGTACTACACACACAGTATCACACTACTCACAGTAACTCTCACACACACAATCACAGTACCACACCCACACACAGTCACAGTACACACACCCACACAGTCACAGTACCACACCCACACAATCACAGTACCATACACACGCTCACAGTACCACACACACGCAGTACCACACTACTCACAGTAACTCTCTCTCTCACACACACACACATACACAGAGCTCAGCCACTGTGCTGAATGCATTTCACCCCAATTCATGCCATTCTTCACAAGACAACTTTGTATACTTAATGCGATCCAAAGTCAAAATCCTTTACTTCCTTAAAAGGGAAACTGGAACTGGAAAGTTGCCCAGGGAAAACAGAGGTCCTGCTGGTTGAGGAACGGTGGGTATGGTATCAGGGTGAAATGATTTTCTACCAGAGCTTTTTTGTTGTTCAGTTCATCTAGTTCTGAGGAAATATGAAAGGACAATTTCCTTTGTAGCATCCAACCATCTTTTCACACATTTAAGAAATGTTAAATGTTTGTGCTGATTTTGAATGTTGACTGAAACCAAAGCATTAGGTGAATCTTAGATATAGGTTGTACCTAAAGACTTAAAAATCCCTTATGTCTGTGTGTGTTTTGTGTGTGATATGTGTGCAGACACCAGAAGAGGGTGTCAGATTCTCCTTTCATGCTGTAGCTATAGGTGGTTGTGAGCTGCCTGTCTTGAATGCTAGGAACCAAATTCAAGTCCACTTGAAGAACAGCAAATGCTCTTGACAGACTCATTTCTATAGAGCCTCATTATCAAAATTTTGTGATAAAAAAATTCCTTTCTTCAGAAAAGTTTTAAAATCTTATGTGCTAAACACAATATTATTTACAATTGGGATTCTAAAATTAACATTTTGCTGTCTTTGCATTTTTTTCGTATATATTTACATGGACAGATCTACTTTGAATTCATCGCAGCTTTTGATATGTTTTATTCAAGTTTGGAGTTTGAAGCAGCCTTCTCATAACTGAAAAATGTTTCATATCCATTATTAACAGGATGTAAGTGTTGATTATTTTCTTTTTTGGATTAAAATTGCCCACAATGAAATATATAAGTCAATTCTGACTATAACCTTTACTCACAGCAGGTAACAGTAAGTTTTAACAGATGTGTACGCCTGTATAATTAAAACCATTGTCAGGAGTATTGTTATTTCAGAGTTTCCTTTAAGCCTCTTCCCAGTCAACCCATGCTACTAAAAGCAGCACTTAATTTTTCATTGATTTTTTCCCCACATAGCTTCAGTTTGACCGTTTATATAAATGACCTTCTAGTTTTTTTTTTTGCTTAATCTCTGTTTCTATTTCTTGCTCTTATACCCAAATTTTTATTAATTATTGGCAATTGGATTAAACTTTTCAGATAATTGAATTATGTATTTATCATTCATCTTTGATAAAAAGATTCATGAATTTCTTGTAACTGAAAGCCTTTTCCATGCGAATATATTAGTTAATATAGTTTAAAATACTGCTTTGAAACTTGTTTGCTTATTTCCATGTTTGTTTGATCTCTAATTGAGTTAAATTTTATTATTTCTTTGTCTAGTGTTAGTTGTCAATGCACATTGGATTTTGTGAAACATTCATTGTCGAAAATCTGGATTCTGCTATGTTCTTGTGAAGAATGCTCTCCCATCGTCTCTGTTGGTAGTTGCTAACTAAACGTATTCACACTTCAAACTCAAATCTATAACCTTCCTAGGCCTGCTAGATTAGAGCTCTTGTCATCTAGCCTCTGGGCAGATTTGGAGTCACTTTTTATGTGACCCTGTCCTAGCATGTCCCTCATCTCTTGAGAGCTGTGTGGCTCCTGAGTTTTGCTCTTTCATTTTTCCAGGGGATGAACTGTGGATATTGGGAAATGATCCTCTGCCATTTCCTTCTTGGGTGCACACACTCTTCCTATCTTTGTCGAATCAGTTCCTCTGATTCGACAGCAGCTCCCATGTCAACAGACCATCTGGTATCAAGAGAATTCACAGCTTCTATCTATGGAAGCTTTAGTCCAATCACAACTAACTCTTAACTTTGAAAGAAGCTTAAGTAGGCTTTAAAATGAACGCACCATTAAAAGACAGCCCTGATTTGCAGAACATGAAAATCATACCAACATGTATGGAGTTGCCACATCATGAACAAGCAAACAATTTAAGCACACCCAACAAAATCAGTCAAGTTGCAGTGAGTTTTCTAAATATTTGCCATAAAGAAGCATTTTTTATTTGTTCCCTTATTTAGATCTAGACTTTTTCCAAGTTGTTCCTTTACCAAATATATATATATATATGTATATATATATATATATATATATATATATGAAAACTAAATATAGTATTCATATTATAATTTCTCACACACATAATAGATAAAGAACAATGTTCATTTGGCTTACTGAGGACTTTATTTTTATAACTGTAAAACCAACTAAATGTATTTAGTTTAGAGTCTATTCAGAAAAACATCAATCATGGTTATATGGTAATAAGCACTGGGTTTTATGTCATTAAAATTAAAGGATCTCAAATTGAATTGAGAACCTGCAAGTCAATATTCTTAAAATGTTCATCAGCTTTTTGTAGTTCATTTACACTCCTAATGGTTACTTAATCTTAGCAGGTGACCCATATCAAGTATGACAATAGATATCACCCCTATGCTTTTGAGTGGGAATGAATGGGAATGACCTAATAAGTTGAGCATACGATGAAAATGCATTGTAATCCAAAATATGTCATGCCAAAGATTCAATAAAAGTTCAAATATCGACTGAGTCTTTGTATTGTTCATTAACAACTAATTGAGGACCTTCCAAAACCAATACACTTCACTGATTTTTTTAAAAAAAAAAAACAAACAAACAGCAAAATAGTAATAAAATTTGGTAAAGTCACTGCTCCTTGACCTTGAAGCAAGACAATTATACTGTGAAGAGGTTAGTTTTGAGGATCCAATCAATACATATAGTAGAAACAAATCAATAGAACAAAATGAAAGATGCTAAATATAAATTGCATTAATACCTTAGCATGTTGTGTAAAACCCTATGAAGCAATGGTGGAGTGTGGACTAAGCTCTTTATTTTGTGATGCAGATAAATTGATAAGATTTTCAGAGGATCAGCATCTAACTCTTTATCGAGCTTCCTTAGCTTTTCAGAGCTACGTTCACATTACATTTTCAGTTTTAATTGTGTGTTACTTATCTTCTTTGAACTGTACTGTTTTTAAAACTGAAATTGCCCAGTAGGGTGGTTGGAAATTAAGCACCATAAAGAACATAGCATGATTTCTTAATGAAAGTCACTTGGGAATCTATAATCCTTTTACGGCTGTATCTTTCTCACTTATTCTATCCATTTATTCCTGTAGAAAAATGGCATGGATTCCAATTCTTTATATTATAAACATAGAATACACACTAAATAGTGTGATCCTGCATTTCTCTTTCTGATCCTTCTTTTATGATTGCTTTGATTTTTCTCAAATTAAGTCGTACAGGACTGCATTACTTCAGAGTACAAAACATTTGCCAACATTAGCAAGACAAAACCCATAGTCATAGGCCGTTTAGGACTAGTTATCAGGTAAAGAGGAAAGAAAAATGACAGAACAAAATCCACAGCATCCTGGTAAGTTTTAGACTTGTCTACAGCAGGCCAAAGGTAGCTTTTGTATACATAAACTAGTCTTCCTGGAAGACATTAGACAGAGCTTATCTACCTAGCCTCAGAAAGAAAGAAGAATATAACTCTCACTCAAACAGAAAACTAAGCTTATGTTTTTCTTGTTATACTATCTTTTCATACTTTAAATTAAATATTTGAAGAAGGGGATATAAGGAAAATAAATGGGCAGGAATGACAAACAGAAGGCTCTGCCTGATGAACCACTATGCGAATTTATGTTTAGCACAGGTATCCATATCACATACTTATCCAATTGTTTTTTCTTATGCACTATGACAAAGGTAGGCTCAGATATTTTGACAGTTTCAGAGTGACCATATAGATTGTCAACAGAGTCCAGCTCAGACACCATTTCCACTGACTGGTACTCTTGCTCATTCCTTTCTTGTACTTTTCTCACAAAATAAGCTTCAGTTTCTCCTAAGAGCTCATTTATGGTTCCCTGCCTCATCAAACTCATCTTAGTGTTTCTCAACTTTTTGGATGTATGGCTTAGTACATGCTTAAAATACCTTTGATGAAGAAATAATTGTACAGTAGCATAAAATGGTACAGAACGACATAGGAGAAAGACATCTAGATGAACCTCATTTATTTCATCATATATAATTTACTAAACTAGGGAATAAAATGTCTAAGAAACAAAGTCGTTCTCTGGAGACTAATTATTTAAAATTTGCATTTCATAACTTCAGAAAGTGATAAGATTATTTTCAATAACATTGATTTCATATGCAGAAAAGACTAAATCAAAAATATAATGCATGCCTGTTGTAGTAGTTCTTTACATTTTACAAGCTGCTCCTTTCTTTGTGAAATAAATATTTGTGACTGGCTAGTATTTCTCTGAACAGTGATCATATGAGCTGACCACATCACAAACATAGATTGCTTCATTGTGTAAGGGTCAGAGGATGCAGAGGTGTGAGCAATGTCAATAGAAAGAACAGTTGAGCTAGGAAACGGGATGAAGTAATAGAAGTAAATGTTAGAAAGTGCTAGAAAACAAAGGAAAGTAGTAAACTTCAAATATCTGCTACCTGAAAACAAGCTCAGAAGAGAATGTTAAGGAG
>NC_022030.1:49764-74253 GCF_000317375.1 Microtus ochrogaster
AATATCTAGCAATTTGGTAGTGATGTATGAGAGCTGAGATATCACTTGGGTTGATTTATTTACTTCTAAAGTTTTGGGACTAATTACAATATTTAAAATATTTTTGTGTTTTTACTATTCTTCTGGTCAAAAAGAAAATTCAATAATCAAACGCAAACAGATCTGAGTTCAATCAATTGTTTTAAAATACTCCTTCTTGTTTTTCTTTTTAAAAAAATTCTTTCAGTGCAATTCCAAGGTCAACTAAGGCTATGAGTGAATACAAACCATATGTTTCACATCAGACTGTGGCAGTGTTAAGAAGCTAGACTCTGGGGTCAGATGCCTTGGTTGTAAAGCACAACCCTGCTGCTTGCCATCTGTCTCCCAGGCAAGTTGTTTAGCAGCTTGATAAAGCAGAGGTAAAGCAGCATGCAGATCACATGGCTGTTGTGTGGCACAAATGAGTCCATGAAGATGAAAAGCACTAGAGCGATGGCAGACATTGACAAAATAGTTGTTAATATTCTTGAACAGAGGCGGTTAATATGCGTGAACAGAGACGGTTGCTATTACCATAGGCATCTGGTGCAGACTGATATTTATGAGCTAACATGTATGTCATCTTTCCATCCTGCAGATAAGTTGAGTTCCAACTCTGTCTTCACCACGTGTTAATACTTGAAGTTAAAGCAGAAAGAGTCTATGAACTTATGAGTCCAAGGGTCTCAGGAAAACACCATGCATTGAATATAGCTAGGAAGAATTTTCTGTCTGAAGTTGAAATGATAGAGACATATCTGGTTCTGATACAGAGCTGAGACAACCTGAGTGGCTAGAACGTTCCATGCACAAAGCAATTCTACTTATTTGTCATCTCAAATATGTCTTCTCCATGATGAGGTTTCAGTTGAAGAAGGGCTTTAAATAATTAACTTTATGGTGCTGCCATTGAAAGGAGGTTCATGGAATGCAAATTGTAAATATATGTGTAGCAGATCTGTCATCACCTAAGAGGAAGTAAAAAACCCCACTGGGTTCTGAGCTGGAACAAGAGGCCTCTTCAACTTTGCACTTAGATGGACCTGTTTAAGTCAAATCCTTCCATTAGACACAAAGAAGGAATTTCTGGCCTATGATCATTGACTACTAGGTTTATGATAAAGTTTTGGTAGCACAGAAACAAGCAACAAATAATTGTTTAAGATCTCTTAGCGCTCTTTTTTTCTCTAGTCTGTATATGCACATGTTGTAGCAGCAATTTCCACTAAATGATAATTGGGGTATAAAAGGACTTTGTTGACTCCTCTTAGGAAGACTTGGCCTCCCTGAAGACAGGATAAAAGATGGTGTGGGTGAAAGGTGGGGGGGGGGGGGGGGGGGGGGGCGGGGGGACTTGGGTTTGTTTTTTAAAATTGGAAGGGTTTTTTTTTTTAAAAAAAAATTAAAAATCTTTTTTAAAAGGGTCATAAAAAACATAGGTATGTAGCTGTACAGAAACTATATATGATTAGAGCTTAATACTGGGTATTAAATAGCTAAGATAGAATACAATAGATTCAGATTGAAATATACCATCATATCAAATACACAAAGGCTATTTTTAAATATATACTTGAGACATGACTATTTAATTAAATTTTAAAGTAAATAAAAGAAATATTCTTTTAATAATGTATTTTGATGTAGTGCATTGACTTAAGTCAGGTGTTTAAGTCGATAATTATTTTATTTTTCATTGATTTAATTTCTTGAAAAAACAACTTAGTTGCGCTTTAAGCAAAGCACAGAATTGTGACATGCCTTCATCTGTTGCTCCTTTTAGGTTTATTTCCTGCTGTCCTGAATCTTGCTTCTAATGCACTCATCACAACCAATGCAACATGTGGGGAGAAAGGACCCGAAATGTACTGTAAGTTGGTGGAGCATGTCCCTGGGCAGCCTGTAAGGAATCCTCAGTGTCGAATCTGCAATCAAAACAGCAGCCACCCGCACCGTATGTATTATATGTTTGTGTTACATGTATTATACATTTGTATGGCAATGGATGGAATAGATGATAAAAAGACAGGGAGGCCAAGCTATATTAAAGTCAAAGGATTTGTGAGCCTAAGGTTTCCAGAATTTTCCTTTTGGTTGTGTTTCTTTGTGGTCTGTTGTATGATGCTGTTTGTTTGTTCTTGACTGCTCAGCCCCGACATAGTCACACAGAAACTATATTATTTGCAATACTGTTTGGCCAAGAGCTTAAGCGTATTTCTGGCTAACTCATATGTTAAATCATCCCATCTCCATTAATCTGTGTATCATCATGAGGCTGTGGCTTACCAGGTAAAGTTCCGGGGTCTGACTCGGGCAGGGCTACATGCCTTCTCCCTGACTCTGCCTTCTTTCTCCCAGTACTCAATTTAGTTTTCCCCACCTAGTTTTGTTCTGCACTGCCATAGGCTCAAAGAGTTTATTTATTCATTAACCAATAAAAGGAACACACAAACAGAAGGACCTCCCACATCATTTTCCCATTTCTGTTTATATAAAAGGAAGGTTTTAATTTAACATAGTAAAATTACATATAACAAAATAGGTATCAAACAAGAATTAGAGTTACAATAATTATATCTACTTTATCTTTATCATAACCAAGGAAAACTATAACTATATATTCTTCAACTCCATCAAAGACTCCGGAAGAATATAATATTACCTAAGTAAACAGAAAGTGCATTGTAAACAACTTTCAAAACTCTAAAATTGACAGAGATATTTTGCTGCCCTGGACAGTCACCCAAAGTTCTTCTGTAACATTAGGACATTCAGTCTTCAACCCACAGGCCCATAGTATCTGACAGACTTTTCCACGAAGCAGGAAATTTCAAAGATAGTTCCACCTATATTAGCAGTTTGTCAGTCACTTTCTTCTGTGTCATTCAGAATGTCTGTCAGACTCTTTCACGAAGCAGGAATCCCGAAGGACTGTCTCATCTTTAGACAACTTTAACAGTCATTTTTCCGTGAGTCTTGCACGTCCAGTTCATACAGCATAACACCAAGCAGGAGAGGCAAGAGCAGTTTCTTGCCCAAATGACTAGCAAACTCCACAAGGAGCCTCTTTGATGACCTTCATCCTCTTGAAATAATTGGTGCTGCCAGGAGCAAATGTGTTTTGTTGTCTTGAAGAGTCCCAAGTTTTTAAAACATTTTAAATGCCATATTCTTTAGTCTTTGAAAGATTTGAAGGATGTCTATTTATCCAAAATACATCTCTGGATATCTAGAAAACCTAACTGACTACAAGATTGACTGTTATAGATAATTCTCTATTAACCTATATTTCTTAATTATATATTACATTTTTAAATAATCTGGACAAACACAATACTTAATCAAAACCAGAAATACATATATACAGTATAACAAAATTGACCTTAATTTGTATCAATAAACAAAGATCCATACCAATGCAAATCTCTATAGCGTATCACCCTTTAAATGTAAATAAACATTTATGACAGTATTTTGGAATATGGGCAAAGTTCTCTCCAAACTGCTTCCTGCTTTTTGTTGGGTGAAGTATTTTTGGGGGTGCTCAGAGCAACCTTTCGGGGGGGGGGCGTTCTTGGTTCATCAAACCACATTAGTCTGAAAGGATTTCATATGTTCTTATCCCCTGCGGAAACAAAAGAAAATCCTCTTTTCCAAAGCAAAATATCCTTAGACTCATATTTTGAAGTCAAGAAACCTTTAAAACATATGTTTGTTTAGCATAGCAGTTCCCACAAGCAAATGTCTCTCTGCAGTCAAAAAATTCAAAGAAAACATCATAATATAATAATCCGACATTCTGTGTATATTCTGTCTTTATGTGGCTTGTTTTTCTTTACTTTTTTCACCTATTGCTGTCTGTACTCTGTCTCATCTGTCTATATTCATTTTCTTCTCTCTCCTGAGGCTATGTACATTTACATAACACTGTGGCCTATTTAGAGGTTTTTTTCCATCTGATTTTATCTTTATTGTGCATCTGTAATTCTTTCCTGACCAGGAAGTCTTCTTAAAATGCTAAGCGCTTCTTAAAAACCTAAGTGGCAGCATTGCTAGGGCAAATACAGCCCTGTCTGCTTGCTTTGCCCAGTTCAACGAGGTGGAAGTCCATTTTCTGCTTCTAGACTGTTGCGTGGGAGCCACACTCATCACCTCAACTCTGGTAACCAGTTGGTTCATGTTGCCACCAAGTAACTTGCAGCATGCTGCCAATAAACCCCATTTAAATGCTCAGCCTCCTGAAAGAGACAGAGTTTGAGTTGGCAGCAAGGCCCAGGAAGCCACTGTTTCAAAACTGTGTGGATTATTTTTATGTTACCACTGAATCAGGAAGACCTTTCTTAAAGGAGCATGCCATCAGCAAAATGCTGGCCTTCAAGTAGCTGTGCTTAACTCTGTTCTTTTGTGTCTAAAGTTACCTTTTAAGCTTTCTCAGGTTTTATGTGGATTTAACTGGTACACATTGGGCCTCAATTTGTTGTAGAAGATTTCTGTCATGCCAGGTCCCATAAAAGAAATCCCACACTAGTTTATAATTGAGTATAATAAAGGGTTGTTTATTTAGGGGTAGACTCACAGATCATAGTCCTCTGATATAACAGGGTACAGCAACTGAATCCAGCTGCCAGAAAAGAGAGAAAGAGAGAGAGAGAGAGAGCATATGTTTGACATCAGCATTTATAGTATAATAGGCCACACCCAAGTGGGTAGGTAACTTAATGGCTACTGGCTGAAGGATTTCCTAGAGCAGTGGTCCCTCTTAGTCCTTCTATAAACATTTTTAGCATAAATATCCCATCCATACACCAAGTTCAATAATAAAGGGGAATTCACTAGTTGAAGTCTATGTCAGTAGCTAAGATAAAAAATATGACTGATGCTGGGGATATGGTAATTCACATGGAATTTGACTATTCATTGGTTACTTATTTTCTAGGTATTGATCTTGAGATCCAAGGGGAATAATGTATGGCCCTGTCTTCAACTACTGAGCCAAGGGTTAATGAACACATGTCCTGAAGTGAGAGAAAAGGTCATAAATTTAGTCTCAGTATAAGAGAAGGCTTGCCTGATGAAACCATGATGAAGCTGGCAGCCTAGGTCAAGTATAAACTAAAGAGGTTAATAAGTGAGGAGAGGATGAGAAGAGGTCAGAAAGGTGAAAAAAAATCAGAATAAGATAGAGAAAAGGCTTTCCTGACAAGACCATGATGAAGCTGGCAGCCTAGGTCAAATATGGACTGACGAGTAATGAGAGGATGGTAAAGAAAGTTGAGAAAGAAAAATAATTCAGAATAAGACAGAAAAACTTCCTTGTCAAAAGATGTACAAATAGTTAGGAAGAACTGAAATTTTCAGACAGCAGAGTCTCAATACGTGTGGCGTGTGGAAGCTGCTAATAGCTTAAATGAAGGATCCTGCCAACCCAATATTGGAGTGGCCAATAAGAGGTGAATGTCAAGCTTTCTTGTTGGCCTCTGTGAACCATGTCCCTATGTCACAGAATAAGAACAGGTATTATAGTCAAAACAGAAGCACAAAATAAGTTTATATTCTTCAATCTAGAGAAAGTATAAGGAAATAAGGAAAAGTGGATCAGGCACTAAGAACTTGCCTAGAGAACCTATGTACAAAGAGAGAGCCATGCACAATAGAGGCTGTGAGAGGAAGAATAAGTGAATTATCAAGGTAAGTCATGCACACATATAGAGGATGTGACACAACATGCCATATGGGGGGAATTATATATAATTTGCTTTAGCCTGTAAAGAATTTGTATGATAAAATGAAATTATTTAAAAATAATTTAGAGATGAAGACTGACTTACAGATACGTTTTAGAAAGTAATATGTCTGTATCTATAATGGTTGCCTAGAAAAGAGATTAGTAGAGTAAATAATGGTAATTGAGATAATGTTGAAGATATAATTAGACAATTTTCTCATTTTTTCAATTTTATTCACACATTGTCTTTAAATACAGTTTTAGGTTTCCAGTTAAATAAAGAACAAAGTATCAAGGTTTTGCAAATATCCACCCCCTCAGCATATGTGTGGCCTCCTCCATAGCCTTGCAATCTTCATTATCCCCACTGTCTAAAGTGCTAATTTACACCGTTGAACCTATATCAACACATCATCATCCAACTGTCACAGTTTACATTGGGTCTCACTTTTAGCAGTGTACAGTCTATAGGTTTGGACAAATATGTAACATTATTTTGCCATATTTTAATACTAAGGAAAATACTAAGGAGAATAGATTAATTGAGCTATTCTTAATGGAAGGGAAGGAAAGAAGAGAGAGAGAGAGAGAGAGAGAGAGAGAGAGAGAGAGAGAGAGAGAGAAGAGTAGCTAAATGGCTTTATATCAAATTTAAAGATTTTTAAAAATTGGATATAATATATCCATACATATGAATGTATGGACACTTATATGAACAATATTACTGATATTGTAAATCCAGGGTCTTTGGAAAGTTAAGGTATTTCATAGAGGGAATCCACAAAAAAAAAAACCTTTCATATCTTTTTGTGACTCTGGTGTATGCATGGAATTGGGCAGTGTTAACACAGCTTGGGTTTACAACAACTTGGCTGTATGCTAACAGCCAAGAACCAATGCCAGAGCCCTGAAGAAGCTTCACTAGGTAAGAAAATTACGTTGGATAATCAAGGCTGGTGATGAAGAAAACTATTTCAAGCCAGGTAATCAGGAGAAAGTGATACCAAGTGAAGAGAAAAGAGGGTGTTATTCGTGGTGCAGATACGGAGTAGGGTAAAAAGAGAAGCAGCAAATGTCTGGACAGACCCTCAAGGAGAAGGCAAAAACAGTAGAGAAGAAATACAGAGTAGTAGGGAAACTGAGGCAAAAGCCAGAAAGTAAATGAACTTAGGGATAATAACTTGTACATTCACTGGGAATGAAAACAAGTTCTGTTGGACAGAAATCACCATCTATTCAGGGAATGGTTTCTCAGTTTTCACTAGGACATGGAAGCCTAGAATCCCAGACATGGTAGTAGGTGAATGATGGACATAATGTGGTGGGACTGTGCAGCTGTGTGCTTAGGCTAGGATAGGAAAGAGGGAGAATTAGAGAGATGGATGAATGATTATGCTTACATGAAATTTATTAAATATAAAATTAGCATTGATGTATATTGCACTCTAAGTATATTAAATAGACAAATATATTTAAATATGTAAATGTGTTATACACAACAGAGAAAGATGGAAGAGAGTAATATCCTAGAAACAGTGATAACGATGCAAGTTTGGGGTGGAAAAGAATTAAGTGGAGACTCTGGTTGGAGAAAAGGATGACTCATTCTTGTCAGGCAGAGTCACTGATCCCTCCTGTCACCTGTCTGCTTTAGGGTTCTGTGTTTGGGGTCTCTTGCATCTCAGTGAAAGAAACTCATGTTTTGATGTAGACATACAAAGTTTTTCATATCAAAGCCCAAACTAGTTCCTTCAATGAATCGTGGTGCATAGGAGGAGAGCTCCGATTTCTGTTTGCTCACATGGAGTCTCTTAAACCTGTCACAGCCTGCATTTACTTTGTGTTATTTTTAAGTGTGAGCTGCTTCATTACATTTCAAAATCAATTTTGATATTGGAAACACAGAAAGAATAAACTATGACGGGAATCAAAATTTGGCAATAAATACTTGAGGAAAAGTTGTAGTAACAAATGATAAATTTCCACAAATTCAGGGGCCTTCCAGAATAAACCCGTAAGGTTTGCATTTAATCACCATGCAAAGAAAATGAAATGAACTTTCTGGCTGTTAGTAATTTGTTTTTCTTAATTAAAACAGAAACAGTTTGAGAAGATTATATAATGGTTCCACAGCCAGTTTTCAAATGTAGTTGGCTCTTTCTTTGATTTGTATAGTTTATCCTTTTTGAGGAAATAATATTTCTCTATTTTTTAAATAAAGGAACTCTGCCAACAATTAATCAGTATTTGCAATTAATTATGAGTATTAAAGTGAAATTATGGCTAGTTGTTGATACATATTCTCATCTTTTTTCCTGGCTCAGTCTCATTTCAATTTGACTTGAGGTAGCAGATATCAAAATTTTCAGAAAAACAGATTTTCTTGGCAATTACCAAAAACCTATGAATTCTGTTAGAATCATGTCTGCCTGTGTGCTTTGCTTCCACACATGAGAACAACAACAGCAAAAAGAATTAGGAAGATGTGGGAATGTTTTCTATATCTGTTTTTCTGTAAGAGCAATGGCAATAAGACTTCATGTACGGCTCTGATTCCTAATGTGCTGATTTCTGCATTTGCTCAACTACCAGAGACATTTGTTGATATTTAGTTGTACTTCAGTGGATTGCTGTTTTTATAAAGTGACATTGTACCTGACTCCAACAGAATTCAACTGGCATGAATTATTAAATATATTCGTCAATTTTACTTTCGGTATTGAAACAGGATGCCTCATCCCAATGAGCTATTGATGTGATAAGACTTGGTTCAAAGTAAAGTCCAAGGAGCACCAGAGCTGCACTGAATTTCCAGTGGCAATGCTTTATTACCATTCTGTCCTTTATTATATGTCTAGATGAATATATAAACATCAGAATTTAAGTTCATGTTTTAGTTGAAAATAATATAGAAGACCAAATAGATAAAATTAACATCAAAATTTTTACTAACTGAAAATGACAAATTTAGTAAGCATTCTTTCATGTATGTGTGCATTGAGTATTCATGTGTTTATGTGTCCTGTTGCATGTGAAAAGGACAGAGGATAACCATGAGTGTTGGTCCTTAGGCACTCTCCATCTCTGATTTTGAAGCAGGGCCTATCATTTGCTTGGAGCTTGTCAAATAAACTATATTGGCTGGGCAGTGAGCTCCAAGTATTCTCCTGGAAAAAGATCCAACATAATCCAAAATGTAGCAGGGCTCTGAGATATTAGGATAATTCTTTCACCGTCCTAAGAGCACACATATCCCATACTCTGCTGCCTGGGGATAATCATGACCACAAAATATTGTGTTGCTGATATTTTTATCTTCAACTTTTATTAGGTTTAATTTGTCTGCAAGATTCATAACAATGCACATTTTTAACGGGCTTATAATTTATTTCAGTACTATACAAATATTTTCCTCATAGTAGTAGCACATGTGGGCAGATCCCTGAAGAAAGGGATCGCACTCAAATGATTTCACTGATCAATTATAATAAGAACAATGAATACAGTGCTCCACAGTCTTTATAAAAGTAAAAAGGATAAATTTAACAATTTTTCCTTAATTTGATATTCTTGTTTTATTTAAAGATAATTGTAGGTTTCTAAATGTCCATTAATTTATGAATAAATTTTGAATTCATGGTACACTGAATGAGGGTATAGACTCAAGATTACTATTATTTATAAAACTGAGGGGAGAATTCCTATATTAACTTCCCAAATATATTACACACATTTTTTTTTCTGATTTTACATTTCTCTTAGAAGTTGAGTATCTAAAAATATGCTGTTGTGGGTGAGTTTTTACTATCCATCTTTTTGGCATAAAATGGAATTTAAGTGATCTGTTCATAGTCAGTTAAGTACTAAATAGTGGAGTCAAGAAATAGCTGGAATCAAATATGCCTGCTCTTTATACCCCAAGTCTTGTGGTCTTTCCTCCCATATCAGACAGAATACATGTCCGAGCTCTTGGATTCTGCTGACAAATTAAGAGGATAGGTTGATCTTCATATTGATAAAATTTGTTCACTCTTTAGGGGTATTCCTTCAACTTAAAATAAGGATTGTTTTAGGGTTCTGTAGAACAGCATTGAACAAATGAATATATAGAAAGGGCCAGAGAGGCCAACGATGGCTATTTTCACATGGAAGAAGCTAAGAACAAAGAAGCTCAGTTCTAAAGACTGTGTGGTTCAACAATCCTAACATGGTGTTGAGGTCCTGGGGGCTTGTGCAGAGCCACTGATCTTCAATGCATGTTGGAAACCTGAAAAGTCTGGATTCTGAGATGAGCAAAGAAAAGCAGCAAAGGCAGCAACAGAGTTGATAAACTTTCCAGTGAGATGTGAAGGCAAAACCCAAAGTTTTTCTCTTGGAACTCCTTTTGTCTAGGCTGAAACTGGAAGGTGCATCCATGGTTTTGGACAGGGATGTGAGCAGTTGTCTGTTAATTGATTCCAAATCCAGTTAGGCTGAGAACCCAATTAACTACCACACTTTAACTCTGAATATTTTCTGAGACAGTTCATTTTGTTCAAGTTCCCAAGACTAGTACTGCAGTGCACACTTATACCAGAATGAACAGCAAGATAACAGGGTAGCAGAGTGATGTGGGATTCCCCTCTCTAGGCTGTGAATACCATTGGTGAATAAAGAAACTGCCTTGGCCTGTTGATAGGGCAGAACTTAGGTAGGTGGGAAAAACTAAACTAAATGCTGGGAGAAAGGAGGCAGAGTTAGAGAGAAGACATGTAGCCCCTGCTGGAGACAGATGCTGGATGGAACTTTACTGGGTAAGCCACAACCACAGATACACAAATTAATAGAGTTAGGTTAGGTTAGGATATGAGTTAGCCAGAAATACGCTTAAGCTATTGGCCAAACAATATTGCAAATAATATGCTTTCTGTGTGATTAATTTGGGTCTGAGCTGCTGGGTGGCCTGAAAACAAATTAACAGCCCTACCACAACAGCAGAGAATCTCACCAACACTTTGTGAACATTGCAGAGGGCAGATGTGGTAGCTCCTGCATGAAGTCTGAGGGACTTAGACAGCATTGAGAACAGAAACAGGAACACAGCTTCCACTCTTGCCATCCTCAGCCAGATGTGCTCCATGCATATTTAGAGAAAAGATCTAGAACTTGTGAAATATGAGAAAAGTTTCCAACACAGCCAAAAATGTAACAAGGCTGTGATATGTGGGGATATTTCTGTTCTGAGATCTGTGTGATGAATTCGAAGGCACAAGAATCTTAGAGCTCCTGGCTCAGAAGGAAAAAGAGCTATAGTGAAAGACAGTCATGGTTGGAGAAATGGCTCACACGTCCTTCCTCGTCTCCAGTCTCTCTTTGAACCCCACAAACAGTTCTGTCTGGATTGGGCTCAGGAAGGAAAGCCTGTGCTTGGTTGGTATATTGGAGTTTCATGGGCCAGTCTCCTGGCTTGCAAATGTTCATTCGATTCCTTTCTGGAATGGCCAAGTGAATGTTGTCAAGAGGGTTAGGGGAATCTCTCGGTATAGTTCTAAATTATGGTAGGAAGGTAGCAAGTTAAAGTCTTGTTACAAAAGAAAATCTCTTAGGCAGGAAAAGGTATTATTTTATATTAAAGCCACATACAACATACATACTGGATTGTTTGCATCTCAGAAGTAAAGAATGTGTGTGAACAAGCAATGTTCAAGCATTTTTTCAACAGGAGAGTTTACTTTATCAAATGAGCAGCACACTAGTTGGATTTCTGTACGATATCTTGGCACTTTGTTTTTGTAAGTATCTTTAAGGCTTTCTGTTTTAGTTGGTGGTCAGCATTCAGTACCTTCTGTAGCCTAGACATGTCACCATTTCCTGCCATATTGTGTAAAACTATGAAACCACAGAGATGTGTCAGAGATTAAAATTGCTTTTTTAAATGCTTGTTATCTGAAGGCTTGGGCTACCTCCACACCTTGGTTTTACATTTTTTTAAGAGACAGCTATAAACTCATTATCTGGTCTTTTCTCTCCCCCCTCTGCTGCCGACGCCACAGAGAGACATCCGATCACAAATGCTATCGATGGCAAGAACACATGGTGGCAGAGTCCCAGTATCAAGAATGGAGTGGAATACCATTATGTGACAATTACTCTGGACTTACAGCAGGTAGAGCACCTCTTGTCATTTTCCGCTTTTGAAATTATACCCTGCATCTGCTATTTGTTTGGTTAGCAATTTTTAGATGAAGAGATGTGCTTTCTTATCACTATTATTTTCTCAATATTGTGACAAAAGATCCTACCCATTTCCTGTATAGCCATTTATTGATGTTTGGCACTTACTTCTAAAACACAACTCAAATGGATCCGTGTGGATGGTTTAGAAATGAATTAGAAGCCAACTGTCTCCTAAATAGTTGGGAGTAATGATAAAAATATGCAGATTAAAACTTATAAAATAAACCTCTTGCTACCATGCTGCTGATAGTATGTGTACTTATAAGGCTCTTGAATAGCAGGCTCTTGAGTAAATTGCTTCTCATTACTTAGAGTTGTGCAAGCTGTAACAGCTGATTCTCAAATTAAACTTGGATGACTAAATGAGATACTAGGCTTTGTACTTGTATAAAATTTATGTTGGAGGTCACAGTTTGTGTTGCATAAGTCCACACAGTTAACTCTCTTATTTTTCTTCATGATACTACATTCAGACTGAGTTTAATAACCAATATCATCCCCATTCCCAAATTATTTAGGCTCACGTATGGATTTATGATGGAATTTGAAAAGACATTCCCATAATTTTTGCCCAACACATAATAAGATAATGTCATTGACCAAAGGTTAAGAAATGTTGAACTTACTTAGATAGATTATTATTTAGTCTGTTTTTCTTTCATTTCCTTGCATCATCATAGAAAAATCTTCCACCAGCACCTCCTGTGCGATATGAGAATGTGGTGAAGATATTTAATGACACAGACACAGTGAGATAATGGTTGTCATGGGATGCCATGGTGTGAGGAAGGAACCACTAGCAGAATAGATTGACACCAGACCCAAGAACTAACCATCTCTTCTCTAGGATCTTGGCCCTTCTTGGTGAGGTGCACATATTCCTGAGCTATGCATGGCTGCTCAGGGAATGAGCAACCTAGCTGATCTCATGGTACATGCTCCTGTATCCCTCCCTCCAGGGACTCCATGGCACCCAAGAAACTGGATAAGAGTAGGGTCCCAATGCTGCTGCTGAATCATCAGTGAACCCGAGTTTAATTCTACCCATTAGAAGAGTATTAGCCTTTAATTTGTTCTTACTTCATAAGAAGTCTCAGAGTACTCTCTGGCCATGGGGTGCAAATGGCATCATGACATTCGTTAGGTCAGTTGATCTGTGAATGAATTTCCAGAGGATCTTAACCTCAAAATGGACTTCCTTTTTTTTTTCTGAGTATAGACAGCTTGGACTTTTATTGATCCCAGCAGCCATTTGATCATTAAAATTCAACCTTTCCAATGAAGAGAGAGACTACAGCCCATTGACTCAGGTCTTTGCCAGGGATAGGGAATCAATAGTGAAGGTTTACTGTTCTCATTTATTCTCCCTTTATTTTTATTTTAGATTGCACATGGATCAGGAAAGTCAATTATTAGTATCGTGTGCACAGATTACTTAAACTTCCTATTGAGCTGGACCACAATATCATTTATTTGTTATCCAGTGGTGCATCAGTTTTCCTTCTAATTTACAGCCATATGATGCAATCACAGGTTTAAACTTCATGCTGTATAGCAACTAATCCGTCATTAACTTAGCAAGTCAGAGTTTACCTGAAAGTCATGTGCTTTCATTGAAGGCAGGCATGTATTCCTGTATTTCATGTACTGATTTCCACATGAGCACATGATATCCTCAGAAACAGGTGTTGTTTTCTGTGTTTATGTTTCCTGCTACGTAGTATAATAACCTTAAGCTGACTTGACATTATAAAATATCTTCTAAAGTTATGTCTTCAAAACAAGTGAGCATGGATATTTATAATAAAGCTTGACCCAATTCTGAACTCTGAGTTCATCAAGCTGAACTGGTTCATCAACTATAGGCTCAAAAGGTCTGATAGTGTGGTACTCACCCATTTTCATATTTATGTTTACTTTTCCCTACTTCCTAAAAATTAGCCTAATATATGCATTTAAAAGAAGGCAGACTCATATAGCCTATTTCATGAGGTAAGCACTCATTTCTACTTGACCCAAGATTTAAGTTTAGTCAATTAATCATGTTAAAAATTAATCATGTTTTATAGCCAAGTTTTTTAATAGAATTCATTATACCAGAAGGGGTTTCACACTTTCATGTGACCTCTGTCTGTGGATTAACAAAATTCAGAAGGTGTTCTGGTACCTACTCAGCTACAGGATAGAGATGCAGAAGAACATCTTTTAATGCAGGGATAACCAAGGAAATGTGGATATTCTTTACTATCTCACTTGCTCCTCACAGCATCCATTGAGGCAGCTGTTGTTATTACTCCTATTTAATAGCTTTCAGAAGGTTTAACTCTGAGACATTTATTGCCAAATAATTAATCTTATATCTCCTTAGAAAAACGGTACTACCAAGCGACTTTGCCTTTGTGTGGAGAACTTTAGTTATGGATTGCAAAGTTAAAAGCTCCTATTTTATAGTTGAAGAGCATATAGAAAAGTGAACTGTCCTTCTCTATAAAGCTGCTACCAGGCCGTGGTGTGGATCACACCTGAAGTGTTCAATTGCAAAATTAGAAGTATTCTAGAATGCCGTAACAGGACTCTGAAGACCTGAACCTTTAGAGCTCATGAGAATCGTTGTTTTTTTTTAAAATATATTTCTATAAATAGCTCAGGTTCAAGGAGTGACCACCTACTGTCTTCCTGGCTTCTATTGAGAGAGTTTTGCTAATGTCTGTGCTACTAAAGACAGATAGTTAGATTTCTCATCATCATGTTTCTAGCATGACATAACATCTGTCTTTTTAAACACATCCCAAAGGAATACCTTGTTACTAAGCATCATACTAGCTATTGTTGCCTCAGACTCAAAGCAATGCTATAATAAAGAATAGGCTAATATCACTGGCTTTCCCTGACTCAGTGAAAGATTTATTTCTTATAATCCTGAAGTATACATACAAATCTTGGCAAGTACTAGTTACTTTGTTTATGTATTTTTGACTCTTCTGAAAAAGCTTTTAATAAATTACTATTTTAAATATCAGGAGCAGTCATTGAAGTGGCTTGATCAAATCATCACCAATTACACTTAGAAGATTCTTTACTGTTTTAGCATTCGAGATAAGCACTAAAACAATAAGACAATTTATTCACAAAAAGTAGCTCCTTATTTTATAAACAGATTGTTTTCAGACATTTATTACTAAGGGATGTTAACATTTCCCAGTTCTGTTTACTCACAGCCTATCTTGAGCAAATGATTTAATCACACTGTGCTTTGCCACTGAGATTAGCAGAATAAATATTACATTGTTGCAAGAATATAGAATAATGATTATAGCACTATAACAAATTCCATCTGGCAAGCATGGCTATTATTAGGATGTAGAATCAGCATAAACTCATGTAGAAACTGAGCTGTTCCACTGATATATACAAAAAAAAAAGCCCAACATCAGGATGATGAACAAAATTGTATGGCAAGTTAGATGATCATAATGAATGCTCAAAAATTCACAGGATGTTCAAATATTTCTTTTGTGTCATTTTTCAAATGCCTTGTGACTATGCCATGATTTCCAATATTATTTTGTTATTTGTAATCTGAGTGCTTATTTTTTTGCTGTCCTTGGATTTGCTTAAGGGAAACGCTGACTGATAAGTAATATAACACTGCAGTCATTTTTTTTTAATTTTGAACTTTCTTTTATATGAATGTGTGGCTGATTTCCACAGAGGCTGGAAGAGGGCAGCAGAAACCCTGGAAATAGAAATATAAAAGGTTGTGAGCCATCATGTAGATGAAGGACTCAAACCAGTTTCTCTGGAAGAGTAGCCAGTGCTCTTAACTGCTGGTTCATCTCTCCTAGCAGATGCTGAAATGATGTTTTTAGTAGACTTTGTTAGCATGTATGAAAAGTCCTCCTCCTAGGCAATCCAGGAATTATCTGGAGTTAGTTACACTCACATGCAGGCATCATTTTGTCTTAATCAGCCACTCACTGAAATGCATTGATTAAATGAGATTGTCTTAACAACTGTGGGGACCTTATGCTACATACTATTCATCTAAATATTTTATTCATTGACATTGTAGAGCTCTATTACATGAGACAGGCTGGCACTTTTTTTTTCAAAAAACTTTTATTTATTTATTTTTTTTAATTCCTAAACTTTGTTTTTTTTCTGTTTATTTATATATTAAAGATTTCTGTCTCTTCCCCGCCACCGCCTCCCATTTTCCTCCCCCTCCCCCAATCAAGTTCCCCTCCCTTGTCAGCCCATAGAGCTATCAGGGTTCCCTGCCCTGTGGGAAGTCCAAGGAACCCCCACCTCCATCCATGTCTAGTAAGGTGAGCATCCAAATTGCCTAGGCTCCCACAAAGCCAATACGTGCAGTAGGATCAAAAACCCATTGCCATTGTTTTTGAGTTCTTAGTAGGCCTCATTGTCCGCTATGTTCAGCAAGTCCGGTTTTATACCAGGTTTTTTCAGACCCAGGCCAGCTTGCCTTGGTGAGTTCCCAATAGAACATCCCCATTGTCTCAGTGTGTGGGTGCACCCCTCGCGGTCCTGAGTTCCATGCTCGTACTCTCTCTCCTTCTGTTCCTGATTTGGACCTTGAGATTTCTGTCCGGTGCTCCAAAGTGGGTGTCTGTCTCTGTCTCCTTTCATCGCCTGATGAAGGTTTATATTCAGGAGGATGCCTATATGTTTTTCTTTGGGTTCTCCTTATTTAGCTTGTCTAGGATCACTAATTATAGGCTCAATGTCCTTTGTTTATGCCTAGAAACCAAATATGAGTGAGAACATCCCATGTTCCTCTTTTTGGGTCTGGCTTACCTCACTCAGGATAGTGTTTTCTATTTCCATCCATTTGTATGCAAAATTCAAGAAGTCCTTGTTTTTTAAGAAAGTTAATTTTGGAAAAGTATGGAATTAGTATTTCAAAGTATGTATCACTATATTTTGAGAATCTGTGTAACTGGAATAGAAGACATTGTTCCTAAAGCTTAGGTTATTTAATAGGATTGAGTCATTCTTCAACAGTAGTGCTTATAACTTTAGTGTGAAGGAATCTGCCCTCAGTGGGTACTTGTACACATGTACCTACTCCCTCCCCACACACACTCACAGGAAAAAAGATTCAAGTCAGTGTTCTTAAAAGTTAATTACTTTTTCATGTTAAATTATTTAAACATAAAGCAAAGAAAACCAGCCCACAAATCCCAATCCCATAGAACCTAGACAACCATGAGGACCCTAAGAGAGATATACATAGATCTAATCTACATGGGAAGTAGAAAAAGACAAGATCTACTGAGTAAATTGGGAGCATGGGGACCTTGGGAGAGGGTTGAAGGGGAGGGGAGAGGCAGGAAGGGGAGCAGAGAAAAATATAGAGCTCAATAAAAATTAATAAAAAAATTTGTTAATACCTTTCTACATTCTCATGGCTCAAAAAAGTTCGGGAAATTTACCAATAATCAAAAATTAAGCAAAACTTTCCTGAAGAAATAATATGTTGAAAACAATATTTAAGAAAATTAAAAACACATTGTGAGGTAAACATAGAAAGACACCACAAAAAGCAAAAGGAATTCTAAAAGTGATCAGAATAGTGACAAATACCATGAAAAGGAACAAAAACTCTTTCAGCCAACTGCTGTTCGTCAAGGAATAAACAAATTAATCCCTGAGTTAATAGAAGCCAGGAAATAATAAAAATCAGAGCAGAAATAATGAAACTGAAATGATCAACAAAATTAGACTTCAGAAAATATATTAAGAATGTTAGCAGAACCTAGCTAGATTATGGGGGGGGGAAGAAAAGATTCAAATGAGATAAAAAATAAAAGAATAGATTACAATAGATAACATGCAAATTGAGCATATTTAAGATTATTGTAAAAAACAACTGTCTATATACCAATAAATTGGAAAAGTCTAAAAGACCTGGATATATTCTTAGACAAGATATACTCCCAAAGCTAAGTCACAAAGAAATAGAAAAAAAACCCAATGGTCCAAAAGAATAAGAGGATTAGTGGTAGGATATACCTTTAATCCAAGCACTTAGGGGACAGAGTCCACAGATCAAGTTTCAGGACAGCCAAGGCTATACAGGGAAACACTGTCTCACTTGCCCCAAAAAGACAAAGGAAATTTACCTGCTAAGAAATGTCTCCCAGAAAGAACAGCAAGATGACTTACTGGATAAACATGCTTTCCATGAAGCCAGAGGGCCTGAGTTCAGTCTCTAAGGCGCACATGGGGAAAGAAGGGACCTGCCTCCCATAAGTTGTTCTCTAATCTCCACACACAAGTTTTCACACAAACATGTATATGCACTCACATGAGCAAACACATGTACAAATGTACACATGAACGCAAACATACACAAAATTAAATAAAAAAGAAAATGTTTTTTAAAGTCTCCCAGGACCTGATGGATTGCTGAACTCCACTTAACATTTAAAGAAATGATACCAGTCTTTCTTAAACCCTTTCCTAAAAATAAAATCCTTTTTTAACACTCTGGAATGCATTTGTATGAGAACAGTAATATATTGATATTAAAGCTAGACAAAGACACAAAAAAATTACAAGTCAGTATCATTGTTGAACCTAAAATAAAAAGTTAGCAAGTTTAATACATTATCACTTTAAAATGATCATTCACCACAACCATGTAGAATTTGCTTTTTTTGCATAAGGACAAATCAATACATGAAAGTCTTCCCATGTAATATAGCATAAAAACAGGATAAGGATAAAAATCATGATTTTTAGTATATTGTATAGAAAATACATTTAACAAAACCCAAACTTCTTTTATGCTAAAATCTTTTTTTAAAAAAAAACTGACTATCAAAGGCACAAATATCTACACAGTAAATTTCATGTTAGAAACACCCAATCTAACAACATTGTAACTGACTATCAAAGGCATGAGTATTTACACGGTAAATTCCATGTACAGCATACCCATAGCTAACAGCATTGCATTCCATAGTGAGCAGATGTGTTGAAATAAGAGCGGCGGAGCTGCGTCCCCAGCACCCGGCCGCCCCATGGTTAGCTTAGCTTATGCCCCGAAATAATTACACGGAAACTGTATTCTTTTAAACACTGCCTGGCCCCAATAGTTCCAGCTTCTTATTGGCTAGCTCTTACATATTAATCTAACCCATTTCTATTATTCTTTGTAGTCCACAAGCTGGCTTACCAGGAATGATCTTAACCTGCGTCTGTCTGGCGTGGGAGAACCATGGCGACTCACTGACTCAGCTTCTTTCTCCCAGCATCCTGTTCTGTTTTCTCCGCCTACCTAAGGGTTGGCCTATGAAATGGGCCTAGGCAGTTTCTTTATTATTAAGAAATCATTCCCACATCACAGATGAAGGAATTTCATGGTAGACCAGTAGCAAACCAAAGGTGCCCACTGGTACCACATCCCTCATTATGGTACTAGACGTCTTAGCTAGGGTAATTAGGGAAGAAAAAGAAATAAAACATCCAAATAAAAAATGTGAATTTTCTCAGTTTACAAATTATGTATTCTTACATACAGGGAATCTACCACATAGTTAAAACTAGCAAAAAAAGAAGAAAAAATCCTTGAAATCATGTTACTATGCAATGTCAATAAACTATCCAAAGGAAATTGAGAGGACATTACATAATTGTATAAGCAATGTAAAATGAAATAGGGATACATACACATGAGGAAGAAAGTGTAGTCTTTCTACCCTATAATCTATAAAGCATAGATAAAAGAAATTTAAGGAGATAGAAATAAACACCGCCCATCTATTGTAGTTTTATGTGGCACAAGGAACAAATAAATCCCTCGCAGTTTTTTCTGCAAAGGTCATGGAAGAGCTCTGTCCTCATGGCCCAGCACTTCCTGAAGGTTTTGCCTTGGAGTTAGGACACAAATATTCAGTTCACAGAAGGCATACATTAAATGTTTTCACCAATTCTCTTTCCAAACCTAGTCCAAAAGTCTGTTACTTTTTCTCTGTCTGTGTAACTCTTATTTATAACATTGTTTGAGAAAGGCTCCAATTGTTGTAACTCTTTTGTAATCCAGTTGGAAACCACAGGCTATATTTAATTGTTTATTTGTTTTTGTTCTGTTATGGGTTGACATTTTGTTTTTCCAAATGCTGAAAAAATGGGATGTAAGGTTGGGGACAGGAAAGACTGATATAAAGCTGCTGCAATGATATTTAAACAAGGGTCAACATATTAACTTGTTTATTTAATTAGCAACAGAGATAGACATGAGTCTAGTGCCATCATGAAACACTATTTGTAGATATATGTCCCTTTACAAGAACACTAACTGACGGTTGCGGAAGTGCTCCTTTAAATCACTGGATAATTGGATTAGTTTATAAAATGTAGGAACAATAGAACATAGGGAAACAAGTCACTCTTAAAAAGGCTGTCAGAAAAGATCTGTTAACATTTAAATCATAAGAACTTTGTGATGGGAAGACTGAATAAGACTTCTGAAAATAGACCAAATGAGGGTGATTTTCCCAGCTGTCTGATGGCTTCCACACATGAAACATCTTTATTTCATCATTTTACTGGAGTCTTGTGTTACTTCATTTTATTCTTAGAATTTATGCTTATTATATCTTACTGTACTTAGTCACACATGTCTTAGACTTGCAAATTTGGGCCATTATACATATATTGAGTATAATTACAATGCCTATTTATAGGTAGATATGATTTACTTTCATAAATATAGCTACATGTTTCAGTTATAAGATGGATTATATGTGTTTTAATTCATAAATGGGACATGATTTTATGTTACCCTGGCTGTAAAATGTAAAAAAATCCTAAGAATGAACATAATAAGGCTAGGGAGACATTAGGAAGCCTATCCTCCTACTCACCTGTCACTTCTTGGTTAGTTCTTTGACCTTCACTAGATTTTCTCCTTTTGTGCTCCTCAGTTGGGTCACATATTAAATGTGACAGTGTCACTGCCTTATTAAGAGGATTGGTATAAGGAATAACTGATGATACGGAGGCAATGGCCTCACATACTGCTGCATGTATAGTTGATATGCAGTAAATATTACTTCCTGGTCTTCTGTCCTGGAAATGTGTTGAACAGAGAGAAAGGCCATAATTAACTCTCTTCTGTAGAGAAGAGAGGCTATAATATAGAGACATTAAACAAAATTTAGAGTAAGTTCAGAAACAGTTTAATTACTGAGACTATTTAAATTATGCATACATTTTATGTTGTATGCAAAATATTTTATTAAATATATTTAACTAAAATTTACATAGATAGGACCTGAAAAGTATCACTTTGTCATTGAAGCACTTTTATATTTTTTTCATTTTTTGTTGTTATATATTCCAGATTGTTTGGTTTTAATCAAGAACTAACCTTGTTAATCACTGACATATTCATTATATGAACTTTATATGAATGGTTTTACTTTGCCTTATTTTGTTACCATTTACATAAATATTTTTCTATTCCTTTTTTGTTTTGGTTTTGGTTTTTTGAGACAGGGTTTCTCTGTTTAATAGTTCTGACTGTCCTTGAACTTACTCTGTAGACCTTGTTGTCTTCAAACTCACTGAGATCTGCCTGCCTCTACCTTCCATGCACTGGGCTTAAAGATGTGCACCATCACTGCTGGCTTCTAGTCCTTTATTAATTGAAACATTTTGTCAATTTCTTTTTTGACTCATAACCATATATAATTGAGTTTTGAGGTTTTATTTTGTGTGGAACATATGCTTTTAAAATAGAACATGTTTTTTATATTTCTTTTATGTACATATATATACATGAATAAAGTATACAATATTTTTGCCATAATAAATGCAAAAAATGCTGAAAATTTAGTAAAAACTGAATATTTGCTATGTACCTATCCAAATAGATATCATGTAGAATGAGATAATATGAAGATTAAATGATCTCTCTTTTTCTAGCTCACACCCTACCTCCTTTATTAGTTACTTTTCTATTGCTGTGATAGACACCACAGCCAGAACAACTTACAGAAGAGAGTTAATTATGGCCTTACGGTTCTGGACGGTTAGAGTCCGTGATGGTGGATCCAAAGTGGCAAATGGCTGGAGCAACATTTGCCAACTTGCATCTAGAATTCAAGAGAGGCTATGGAGAGTGCACATGGCTTTCGGGACTGCAGAGCCCACCCCAAGTGATACACTTCCTCCTGCAAGGTTACATCTTCTAAGCCTTCCCCAAACATATCTACCATCTAGCATCCTCCAGCACTGCCAAGCTCAGTTACCAGCCTTGGATAGACTCTTGGCCACTGAATGGCATTTGTAGATGCTTTTGTGAATGGTGTCTTTCTAGGGAGCAGAAAATTCCTAAGGGTTTTTCTTTCACAAGTTAGAAGCTTTACTGGAGGGGGTATTGACATAAAGTCACTGTTCCCATAATCTCAATGCAGATTTAACCTTTTCTAATGTTACTGATCTCTTTAAGTATTATAGACTCTCTTCCAAGACAGGCCTTGAATCATGAGTGCCAGTTTCCTTTTCTTCTCCACACCGTATATTTTGTATTTCTTTTATTGTAGACATGCATAAAAGTAATAACTAGCAATCTTGTGGTAGAGTCAATATTAGGCTTTCTTGAAATCTTCTCTACCAAAAAAATTAATCCCTTGTTTTAAAATTTAGACTTAGGCAAGTTCTCAAGATAAGGACCGAACGTACATTCTAGTCAAAATATCCAAAGAACAAATGATCTCCATTCTAGTTGTAACATTGGTCATTCTGAAACTTTCTGAACTTGGCTTCCACAACCTACATAATTCTCAGCATTATTGTCTTTCAGGCTCCTACCAGAATGGCCTTGTAAATTTCCTTTGAAACTATAGCATTCAATGGCTTTTCTAGGTCAAGGCTCAAAGACTTCTACTCACCCCCTGTCCAAAAAAAAAAAAAAAAAAAAAAGGGAAAAAGAAAGAAAGAAACATACATGGTCCTAGAATTTTAAGGATGTATAATTTAAAGAAACAAACCCCCTTTCTTCCTAAATAACCACCAAACTGCTCAGGTCACTGCAACAGTGAGGCCATTTGACTGATTTGACTATGCGATTTTCTCTGTGGTAGATTTTTTAATTCACAGAATAGAAATCTGTAACTAATGCTTCTTCAGAATTTTCATTTCTATGTAAGTTTAGTACTTAGGCTTTTAAAAACATTTATTCATTCCATCTACAAATATATTGGCTTATAATTGATAATTATAGGCTATTTCTATCTTTTAATTTTTTAAAAAAAATTATAGTATTTCTCTTGTACATTATCATATGTGTAACAGCATGATTCTTGAGAGCTTTCTAGCATTTACTATTTTGTCAGTATTTTCAAATAAATGTTAGCTTGGTTGATTTTAATCTCTTATCAGATCAATATGTTATATTGAATGTTGAAAGGAGGACTGCTTGTTTGTCCCAGCCACTTAGCCCCGAAATAATCACACAGAAACTGTATCAATCAAATGACTGCTTGGCTCATTCACTCTAGCTTCTCACTGGCTAACTCCCACATATTAATTTAACCCATTTCCATTAATTTGTGAATCACCACATGGCTGTGGCTTACTGGCTAAAGTTCTGGCATCTATCTCCCACAGTGGCTACATGGCTTTCCTCTACTCCATCCTTCTTTCTCCCAGCATTCACTTTACTTTTGCCTGCCTTGCTCTTACTGACCTGCTCTGCTATAGGCTCAAAGAAGTCCTTTATTAACCAATGGTATTCACAGGATACAGTGGAGAATACAACCTCACCTCCCCTTTTCTGTTTATATGAAAAGGGAGGTTCTAACTTTAACATAGTAAAATCACATATAACAAAACAAGCAAGAGTTATAGTTACAATATTTGTATCTACTTTATCTTTTATCATAACTAAGGAAAACTATATCATTGCCATCTATTCTTCAACTCCATCAAAGACTCCAGAAGGATATACTATTACCTAAGTAAACATAAGTGCATTATAAACAACTTCTAAAACTCTAGAAATGACAGAGACATCTTGCTGCATGGAAGTCACCCAAAGTTATTCTGTACTGTTGTGCACCTTCAGCCTACAGGACTATGGTGTCCTGCAGAATGTTTGTCAGACTCATGAAGCAGGAACCCTGAAGGACAGTCTTATCTTTAGGGAAGTTCCGCAGTCATTTCTCTGTGGGTCCTGCATGTCCAGTTTATGAAGCCATTCAGAAAAGAGCAGTTTCTTTCCCAAATGGCTCACAAAATCCCTAAGTAGCCTCTTCAATGCCCATCTTTCTCTTGAAGTCAATTGGAACTGTGAGGAACAGATGCAACTCATTTTCATGATAAGTCTTAAATTCTTAAAAACATTTTAAATGCCATATTCTGTAGTCTTTGAAAGGTTTGAAGAATACATATTATCAAAAATACATCTCTATACATCTAGAAAATCTAACTAACATGGCTATAAGCTTGACTATTATAGATGACTATCTATTAACCTATATTTCTTAATTATA
>NC_022030.1:74840-77144 GCF_000317375.1 Microtus ochrogaster
TTTGATGGGGGAGAGTCTTCTGGCTTGTGTTAATTTCATTGGTCAAATAAAGAGACTGCCTTGGCCCTTTAATAGGACATAAAATTAGGTAGGTGGAGTAAACAGAACAGAATCCTGGGAGAAAGAAGCTGAGTCAAGGAGTCGCCATGATTCTCACTCCCGACACAGCCACAGGTTAAGATCTTCCCTGGTAAGCCACCTCGTGAGCTACACAGATTATTAGAAATGGGTTAGGTAAATACGTAAGAGCTAGCCACTAAGAGGCTGGAACTAATGGGCCAGGCAATGTTTAAAAGAATACATTTTCTGTGTAATTATTTTGGGTAAAGCTAGCCGTGTGGGTGGCCGGGTGGTGGGAAAGAAGCCATCCGCTCCTGACATAACAATTTTTAAACACACTGTGTCTCATTTCGAGGACTGTTTCATCTGAATTTGCCTTATTGTATATCTGTAATTCTTTACTGTCCAGGAACAATTCTTAAAATGTTAAGTGCTTCTTAAAACCTAAGCTACAGCATTACTAGGGTATATATGGTACTTTCTGTTTGCCCTGCACAGTCCAACATAATGGAAGTCTATTCACTGCCTCTGCAAGCTGTTCCAAGCTTTGCCCAGTTCCAAGTAGACAGTCGGTCTATGAAGAGGCATTAAGCAGTTCATAACATGCTGCTTACAGACCCCATTTAAATATTTGGTTTCCTGAAAGAGACAGAGGTCATGCTGGCAGCAGAGCCCAGAAAGCCAGCATTTCAAAATGGTACAGCTTTTTTCTACTACTTCTGAGTCAGGAAAACCTCTCTTAAAGGAGCCATGCCTCTGCTTGCTCCTAGTGAACAGAGCCTACCCAAGAAAATGCCATGCCACCACCATACCATGCTTAACTCTGTTCTTTTGTGTCTAGGATTTCTTTTTAAGCTTTCTCAGGTTTTACATGGATTTAGCCCCATATTGAGCACCCATTTGTTGAAAGGAGGACTGCTTTTTCATTCTGGCCACTTAGCCCCAACATAATCGCATAGACACTGTGTCAGTCAAATGACTGCTTGCCTCATTAGCTCTACCCTCTCACTGGCTACTGCCACATATTAATTAACCCATTTCCGTTTATCTGTATATCACCACATGGCTATTGCTTACCGGCTAATGTTCTGGCAACTGTCTTCTGTGGGAGCTACATGGCTTCTCTCTATTCCACTCTTCTTTCTGCCAGCATTCATTTTACTTTTGCCCTGCCTTTTCTGCCCTGATCTGCTATATGCTCAAAGCAGTCCTTTATTAACCAATGGTATTCACAGCATATAGAGGGGAATCCCACATCAATTGAATACTGCTTTTACGTGGCCTGATTTTTACTTTATTTTATTTAATTTGTATTTTATTTGTATCATTTTCCCCTACCTGCTTGTAATTGACAAATACATTACTAATATTTCAGTTTTTCTTAGCATATTTGCAACTTATTTCAGAGTAAAATATTTGCCTCTACACAGATTTGGTTATCTTTTAATTTTGATACTGAATTTTCATTATCATTTATTTTAAAACATTTAAAATTTTCTATTGTAATTTTTCTATGCCAATGATGTTTTTAAATGCTTTACATCCAAATTATAGAATATTTTCTATCTTATTAAAGTTTTTCCTCACTTAGTTCCACTGTGATATTATGTTTTTGTTAAAGGCACAGCTCTTTTGAAATTAGTTTCTTTCAACTAATGTCATTGTTATTTTTGCATCAAAAATACTGTTGGCCTCAGTATTACACATACACCAGTAAGTTATGTATGTTTTTGTTTCTGTATGAAGATACCAATGGAAACATCCTGACTGAGATTGGACCTTTACAAGCACATTGTGGTAGTCTTTGTGTTTTCTTTGGCAGTAGTCCCTTGCTTCTTTTACATAAACGTTTGTGTTAAATAGATACTCTTAGTCTTTTTGATGTCTTTTTGTATTACAGATGTATATGATTTAGGCACCATGAATTTAATTTGATTCAGAATTAAATGATTCTGAAAATTCTTCCCTCACATTGGTCATTTATTTCACTTATATTGAATATTACAACTGATAATCAGATTTAAATGACAAAAGTTTCACCTGTATTTTGTTTGTGTTATCTTGTAATATTTTACTCCGGACTTTCCTTCTTTGGGAAAATTAATTGTGTTTCTTTGTCTAATCCAACAACGTATCCTTTGTTTCCCTAGTATCCACATGTCTCTGCCTCCCTGGAACTGGGATAAAGCTTTGTATTATAATGCTCAGCTTATTCACATGAGTGTTGGGGATTAAAGCTCAGGT
>NC_022030.1:77579-81091 GCF_000317375.1 Microtus ochrogaster
TTTTTTTGTTGAATATAGAATTTTTGATGGGAAGTAATTTTTTTCTAGCCTCCTGGTTTTCATGATTTCTGCTCAAACTTCAGAAACAGTTCTTACTGTTGCTGCCTTTGAAATACTCTTTTTTATCCTGTTCTTTTATTATTATCATTTTATCTGCAGTATTCAGAAGTCTCTTTTGATGTACCTGGGAGTGATTTATAAAATTTATTTATTTATTTACTATTCTGGTATATGTGCATGCACAATGTGTGCCCATGAGAGCATGCCATGGCAAATGTGCAGAGGTCAGAGGATGACTTTGTGGAGTCACTTCTTTCTGTCTTCCTTTAGGCAGGTTCCAAGGACTGGACTCAGGTTGCCGGGCTTGCCGTATAAATGCCTCTAGTCTAACGTCAACTTTCTCAATTGCCCAAGATACTTTTTATTTTATAATTTTGTATTAGAAAAATGTCCTGGAATTCAAAAACTTCTGAATTATGTGAGTTAATAGTTTTCAATAGTTTGGAGGAATTCCCAACGATTATTTTCCAAATATCATTTCTTTTTATTTTTACTTACACTTTAGGTTGCTAATGGTGTATGTTGTACTTTATATTATTTTTATCCTTTTGTTTTGGGGCATCTTCTTTATACACATTTTCAGGTGATGTGTTTTTCCAATTATATCTTTATCATCATGGTGGGTTCAGTCCTCTGTTGAGCATACTAGACTCATTTCATTCATTATATTTATCTGTTCATAAGCATCCACTTAAGAGTATTAAAATAAATTTGAGGTATTTTCCCATGTGAAAATCTACAGAATATTAATTAGTTATCTACTTATTATATATTATAACTATAACCCTTGAAGTACCTGAAGACTGTGAATCATCTTTCCCCTATTTTTAATTAATTCACTGGTGACTTGTATGATGAGTTTAAATTCAATACTCCTTGTCTGAGAATTCTTATGAAGTAGGGCTAATGTTTTCTTTTGAAAGGATTTATTTGCATCATCACAAGAGCTAGAGAGGGATCACATGACCTTTATTCAAGGAACAGTTTACATCATCTGTAATCTCTGCAAGCGGGACCTGTAGTGGCTTTCTCTAGTTGACGTTTGTTCTGGAGGCAGAACTGAGAGCTCGGTTTACTGGTGAGAGCCATTCCTGATTGACTGACCTGTAAATCAAATTTTAGATTCCCCCAGGTTTCTGAAAATGTGTAATGGTCATCTTAGCTCTTCACTACTCTTGGGTCACATTTTGCATGCTCTTTGTCTCACAGTTCTTCACCTCTTAACATTTGCCAAATCTCTCAAAGTCAATGTTGAAATGAAGCCTTTACCCCATTTTTCCATGGATTATCATCTGTCAAGTCTTAGCTGAGGTTGTATCTCTGAAGTCCAGTGTGGAGTTTCTTTTCTGTGCATCTGTGGCACAATCCAGGCAGGAGCTTTTTTCCCTTGACCCCCTGTTCACCTTTCAACAATCCTGAAGCTACAGAGAGGAAAATATTAGTTCTTGTGGGTCTTCTGCCCTTTGTTCAAGTTTGGCAATTTCAGTAATTTCTCAACACCATCAACCAGCTGGTCTTTGAACTAATTCACTTTTTATATTTGTTGTCTTTGGGGAAGTGAAAAAAACATTAAAGCATATGAATAACAAAGTTTTAAATATGAATGCTAAAACATGGTATGGAATAATTAAAAATCAGTCATGATAATGAAGCATGTTAATTATTGGAATATTTTGAGAAAGTAAGAAAGAATATTTAAAATTATGACTTCACAGATATTGTGGAAAAAGTGAGATTGTTTTCTAAAGTACTTTAAATAGATGCTGTATTCCAGAGGAATGATAATGCCCTTTGCTTCCTTTGGTATTTTCCCTGAATAATACTTAAAGAAAATAACTAAGCTGATTCCATGTTTCTAATCCCAGAACCTAGAAGGTTGAGGAAGATCAGTTGTAAGTTTGAGGTTGGGATATATAAAGAGTGTGAAGACCATATAGATTACAGACGAAGATCCTATCTAACAAAAACTATTAACAACAACATGCCTGAAAATTCTTTATTGAAAAGATAATGGTTGGTATTAGCAATGATTGGTATTAGCAGTCCAGACATAAGGTCTGGATATAAAGTAGACAGAGAATGTAAAATTATTTTTGAATTCTCTGTCCAAGGGTGGAAAGTTAAGTAAACATTTAAAACAGCAAAAACCTTAAGAAGAGAGCTAGCTAAAGCATCAAGACACTTGTAAAGACTGATGAGATGCTTCCTTTGTGCATTCTATTGATGGAGGAAGGTCATTGGTTAATTAATAAAGAAACTGCTTGGTCCTGATAGCTATGAACATAGGTGGGTGGAGTAAACAGAACAGAATGCTGGGAGGAAGAGGAAGTGAGCTCAGACGCCATGCTCCCCTCTCCCAGGCAGACATGATGAAGCTCTGACCCAGGATGGACATAGGCTAGAATCTTCCCGGTAAGTGCACCTTGGGGAGCTACACACATTATTAGAAATGGGCTAGTCCAGGTGCGAGAGTTAGCCAAGAAGAGGCTAGATATAATGGGCCAAGCAGTTTAAATGAATACAGTTTGTGTGTTGTTATTTGGGGGCATAAGCTAGCCAGGCAGCTGGGAGCAGGGTGGCAGGAACACAGCCCGCAGCTCCCTCAACATTCTATCTGTGCAATTTTAAACAGGTGCCATTGGAGCTGAGAATTTAGTTCAGAAATTACTAACTACAGAGAAGGCTGAGTACATTTGTCTCTAACAGAAAGAAAGGAAAGATGACTGATGTTTTTGGAGCACAGAGGCCAAAGGAGAAGGTGGTGTGAGATGATCTTGAAAAAATGGCTCTGTCTGTTGAGCCACTGCTGGGAGCAATCAGTCACCAGAAGGACATTAGATTTGTCTGGAGAAGTATGAGATACTGACCATTGAGATTTGAGCAAGAAGTAACCCAAATTCCTTTATTATATTAGCATTATTATGGGAGGAGGAATGGTTAACTGAATAGCTGTTAGATCACTGGTGTTTCCTGGCAATGAGGTGACAGAGAAATGGCAGTGGCAAAGCAGAAAAGAGCTGCACTGGAGTTTATGAAGGAGGTGATGAGATTAGATTTAATGGTGGTAGAATCCAGAAGGAAGGAGGGAATATTGACCCCGTAGGCTGCTGGCCTGAGAAGTGCATCTTACCATGATAATATTATAGACCAAGAAGCAGGTAGTATTAGTATTATATTGGGTGGAAATTCAGATTTTGGTTAACTTTTTGTTTGAAATGTTCATTTACTATCTACGTAGAAATAGTCAAGAGACAGTTGCACATCAGGGAGAGAGTGCAATGAGGCAAACATTGAGATCATAGGGCTAAGGATTCAAAACGGAAGTTTAGAGGTAAAAGGAGAGAAAGGCTGAATGCTAGCCATTTAAGCATTGGAGGTGAGAGGTAAACTATATCAAGAGGAAACTGAAGTGTTGAGAGAGATAAGCCTATGGCCCGGGTATCAGAAACACC
>NC_022030.1:81241-115827 GCF_000317375.1 Microtus ochrogaster
TTCTTCTTCTTCTTCTTCTTCTTCTTCTTCTTCTTCTTCTTCTTCTTCTTCTTCTTCTTCTTCTTCTTCTTCTTCTTCTTCACAAAATGACTACTAACAGTGAGATGTAATTTGAAAACTGTTACAACATAACAGTTGTAACAACATCTACCAGAGACCAGTTTAATTATTTGAACACACAAATGTTTACAGTGCAATTTTTCAGTTAAGGTAATAGCCAATGAAATCATACAGGATAAAACAGAAATGATAACATTTTTGCTTATTAGCCAGATTGTGTCTAAATATTCAAAGTAATATATGACTTTGTCAAAATATCTCACTTTTGTTTATTTTACAAATATTTTAACGCAGCACTACTGCCAAGTTGGCTGTGGGGAAGCTAATTTCAGATTAATCTCAAATTAGTGGATACAATGAACACAAACAAGGAAATTTGGTTGAAGTCAGGAAATCGGTGCAAACTCCAAAGAGCAAATGCTTTTAGGCAGGGAGTCATCATTATTATTCTTACATAAGAAGTTGTGTTCAGGGACTGAAGATGGCTTTTTTTAGGTGAAGTGCTTCATTTGAGTTATGAGTTCTATCCTGACCTAGCCCTAGAGGCATGTGTTTGTAATGTATGCATAAAGCATGTAGAAACACGAAGATTCTAAAGCTCAGCTCACTAACAAGCCCCATGTTAAAATAAGTTGAAGAGATATTTAAAAGACACCTGATGTGGAACTCTAGTCTCCACATGCATGAATATCAATCCGAATATATCCTCACATACACAGAAATATACACACATGCATATGGTACACGCACACACACAAACAGAGACAGAGAGACTCACAGAAAGAGAGAGAGACAGAGAGAGAGACATAGAGAGAGAGAATGTCAGGATCAAAGCAGAGGATAATAGGAACATTCCTCAGAATATAGTATATGTTATTTATTAAGCTGTCTATGTTTATAATATTTACTTATTACAGTATAAAACCTTTCGGTATGGGTTGGAATACATGATTTTTCTGAGTAATAATGATAAAGTCAAATTTAAGTTTCAATTGAGACCATTTTCAAGAAATTCATAGAACTAGTGTACTTATTTAGTAAAGCTGGAAATACAGAAGGGCTATAAAGTAAAATACAGAAATTAAGTTATAGAAAAAGAAAATGAATGTTATTTGCCTAGTAATTTTTGAATATGTTTAAGAAAATTAAGATAGTGACATATTTTAATTAGTTCACAGAACAATTAACAAATTAGTTAATTTTGTTATTGTTCATATAATTAGATTTTTCATTTTTTAAATAAATAGGTTACATCTTGACATTATTATTAATGTACACCTGTCAGCATATTAGATTTCAGAATGTCTTGCAGCCATGTGACATGTGTATCTACACAAATATGAGTTATGTGTTGAGACAGGAAATGAACCACGAAGCCATTGTCCTCTGCTTGTCTTCATGATAGCAGATAGTGCATGGCACATACAACCTCTTCTAATTTCCTTGATGGTCCTGTGAAAAAAATACTCTGGCCAGAAGCAACTTAGAAAGAAGAGAAAGGGCTTATGCGGTTTACACCCTAGGTTACAGCTATAACGAATGCCTACAAGCATGCTTGTTTTCTCTCTTTTATAGTGGGGGAATGGAGTCACTCACCATGGGCTGGCTGCTTTCATACCAGCTGACATTTGTAATCAAGACCGCTCCTCCACAGCTATGTCCACAGGAAGAGCCAATGTAGACGGCCCCTCACTCTCACCACTGTCACTCTCTTTCTAGATGGTTCTAGACTGTGTTGACATCTGAAACTAAAGCTAACCATATAGCATCAAGTAAACTTTCTTAGAAGGGAGACTTCTGAACACACTAATGACACAGTTCCTATTTCTTTCATTACCAGTTCATATGGCATGACATATTTTTTTTTTTTCTGAAGAGTATTCTCATACCATCAAGATAACTGCACGGAAAAAAAATGAAAAATCATACTTAAATTTTATTTTAAAAAGAAATCTGGGTTTGAAGTACAGGAGGATAGACAGAGTACAAGGTTTCTAGGTAGTGAAAACTCCCTTGTTGCTACAGTGAGAAATATGTGATTGCATAGAATGAACCCTGATAGAATATGGGTGTGGGATGGTTATGATATGTAGTGAAGGATATGTAGTGTAGGATGGTTATGATATGTATTACTTTCAAGGGAAGTTCTTTTTGTGTAAGAACCTTTACTTATAAAATCAGACATATTTTAAAAAATATTCTTACTATCTCTTTAGTTTTTCTGTGAACCTAACAATGCCTTTATTTATTTTGTCAGTCAGATCTTTATAAGACAGAAAAATGTTCCATGTTTCTCACTGACCTTTTTTTTTGTTTGCGATTAGCATTTTTCAATCCAGAAAGTATTTAACATTTTGAGTGATATTTTCACTCACCATCAGCTTCTCTGTGTTTGCTCTAATGCTTCTCTTTGTAAACCACTGCAACCATGACGAAAATATGATAAACAATTTGTACTACAAACTTGGTCGTCATGATCACCGTATGCGTAAGTTCAATGACATCTAGGAGACTCGTGTTGCTGTTGGAGCCATAACACCATCTGCATTTTTATCTCGACCAAACTTGACGCACAGAACTTGTTAAATGAAAACTCCCCATTTCACCTCTGGCTCTGTCCAACAGCATTTCCCTTCCATGGTATGAATGTTGTTACACTAGGTACCACATGCGGGTAGAATTATCCAGTGAATGGATCTCACTGTAAGTGTATATCCCACTTCCCCACTTGGCTGATGGATCTTTGGGCTATGATCCTGTTTTTGCTGCTATAATTTAGTATAAATTATGCATATCTGCTGAAGTCCCCAGTTTTCTTCTCTTCCTTTATATTTATTTATTCATTTGCTTTTTTTATTTTTTTGGTTATACACCTGAAGGTGGACTTGTGAGTACAAAAGATACTTTGACTTTTAAAAGAAAGCTCTTTTGTGTAAGCTGCACACTATTTTCACAGTGGCTATACCGTTTGACTTTTGCACTCCTAGGGCACTGGAGTTCCGACCTCCTCACCTCTTCGCCACGCTTCTTATTTCCGGTACTCTCGTTTCAGTTTTCCAAATTGGTTTAAGGAGATAATGGTTCATATTTTGAACACGAGTTCTCTAATATTTCCTGAGGTCGTTTTTGACACATCCTGAGAGATACATAATAATTTCTAAACTACCTGCTGTTGGAAAGAATAGCAATGAGAAGTGCCCTGTAAAATTTGAAAGTCCTGAAACATGATAGATACAGCCTTGTGCCAAAGGAAATTAAACCCTGCTCAATTTTGTTCAGCTTGCTGAAATATGTCATCAGTTAAAGGCTCATGATAAGTCAAAAAGAGTCAGGAAGTAAATGAGCTATTTTATTATTTGCATAAATTACAGTTTTATCATACAAATATAACATGTGGGTACTCATGCCTGGAATTACAAGAGGCAATTTGTCACTAGGAAGTTGCCGCGGGCACTGCTTGAACACCTGTTTTGTCCTGTACAGTGGACAAAATGTTTCACAGGGATGTGTGAATCATCATCTGGTGTTTTCTAACTTTTCAAGGAAGATAATATTACACATAAGAACATTTGCATCACAGAGATTAAGCATCTTGCTGAACATTTAACAGCTGGAAAGCAATGAAACCAGAGCCCAGCTTAGCCACCACTGATTTCACAACTTTCCCTCCAGACTCCAAACAGACATTTTTTTTTCACTTCCCATGCAACCTCAATGTAAGAGCATCAAGGTTGTCTCTGTTGTTCACAGAACTGAACTTACCATTTATTGTAGCTTGACTTAAAAATTAAATTGATATAAAATAATCTTAAAATTCTACTTCTAGGTGAAACTTTGAATTGATCAAAAACATTATTATTACCCTACAACATATATTTATAGATAGAATTTCACATCCTGTGTTGCCTGATAAAATGTCTCTGTGTGTTGTTGCCTATCTAAGAATAATTTGAAAGGTGTCAGGGTATTAGTTTGTTCATTGGTCAGTGAAGTACCCATTAGAAGCCACGTAGACTTGGAAATATGAATAAAAAACACTCTGGGAAAATAATTACAGCAGACTAAACATCAGACGGAGAGAACTGAATTACTGCTATTGATTTGACTGAGTCAAGATGATTTTCAGAAAGCTAAAGGGCTTTTCTTCACTTTCAGGTGATTTGCTGATTTTGCTGAGGAAGAATATTTAACTTCTTTGCAATAATCACACTGTAGATTGGAATGTTTCCATAGCAGCATGGCATTTAACATCTTTATTGTTTCAATACAGTCTATAGAATTTTGCTCTCAGTATTTTACAAAGGAATATCTGAAAACATAGTGGATGAGTTTAATTCTTGTTACATGATTTATTCATTTTATCAGATACAAGGAATAAAGGTTATACAGTTAATGCAATGTCCTAGGGAAAAATTATCATTAATGTATTGAAATTATGTGGCAAACAGGTGGGGTTTAAGGCATATATCAGTATTCAAGTATTCCTAAATATATAATGTGGGTTTTAACAAAACAATATTTTATATTTGCAAGGAAATAACCACTAGATGATTGGAATAAGAAATAGTAAAAATTATACAATATCTTTAAATATGGAAATGTATAGGTATATTTGATGATTCTTTCCCATGTCTCATTTATTTTTTCAGTGTCTAATTAGATCCTGGGAACTGACATCACATGGTTGTTTCACAATTGTTATAAACCAGTTAGAATTGTGATTAATCTGGAATGCAAGGATAATATATGTGAAATGGAATTAGTTCAACTTCAGAAAACTCCATTAAGTTATGTTGTCTGCTGCTATCATTGGGATCATCAACAGGATCTTTCTAAATAAGTGATCCTGTCAATAACTAAACCATTTGAAATATATTCTACCACTGCATTTAAAATACGTTTTCTTCCTTCACTATTATTGCAATGATTTTGAAAAGTCCAGCAAAAACTAACTGTAACTCTAATGACTATTGGTGAGTAAATAAGATGGAAGTACATGGGAGTACAGACCTATGTAGACCTTATATCCAATTAATAAATACTTGTAAGCAATTCTAGTTTCTCTTTCTCAGTCAAAAGCTTTAAAAACACACTCAGTGCATTTCCAACCTGACCCTGGAAATAACCCTGATTATCACTTCCTCCTCACACTTCTTATACAGTTTCTTCAGAAACTACACACACAGCACATCACAAATGCATATGACATTTTCTGTGTCACCCACATCCTAATCTAAGCCACCATTGGCCTCACACCATGGCAAATAGAAGAGCCTCAATTCCAACTTGTTCTCATTTCCCTGTTTGCAACCTATTTGACCTTCAGTAGACAGAATAACCATTTAAAATATAATTAGATCCTTTCCCCCCTCTGTTCAATGTCTCTACATAGCAATCAATCTGTGTAGACCCAAATTCCCACATTTATTTACTTTCTATGTGTCTCTGGGACCTGGTCCTCTTTGTCTTCAGCATCATCACTGACTGTATTTGTTTGTCTTCTATTTTATTCTGATCACACCAGATTTTTTGGATAAAATAAATTTGCTCTTATAGCAAGCCTTCCACTTTTGCTGTGACCTCTGCCTTAAGTGCTATTCATTAAGACATAACATAGCTTCCTCCATCATGTCATTAAGGCATTTCCTTAAATGCCTTCATCTTAGAAATATCTTTTGTGAATCTGCTTTAGGAAACTTGACCTCAAACCCCACTACTTGCTTATTTACCTTGTTTGACATTAGCAAGTGTTTAGCAACTGGCTCTACAGGACATAGCCAACCCCCAAGTTAAAATGTGAGCCACTCTCCAAGAAGAAAATAATCCTATAGTGACTGATTGTATATTACCTCCTGTAATCTCATTGGGCACAGGCATGGAAGAAAGGAGATGCTAAAACTTGCTTCTGAAATCTCCATGAATTGTCTCTACCACAGCTGTAGTGCAGTGCTTGTTTTTCTATAACATAACCCCAGTGAAAGAACAATTTTGACCTCATTCCTGTATTTCAGCAGCTAGGTTATAGGATGCCACAGTAAATGATGTGCTACTCAATAATTGTGAAACAAACAGATTAGGAAACTAATTAAAACACCATTCTGTGGGGCTTTCATATACACACGTAACTGCAGATTCTATAATTGGTAACTCGGAAAACAAAAATGAGCCTAGTCGTCTTTAAGTGGATTTAATTTCAGGTACAGTTGTCCTTTCTATCCTTCTTACTATCGGAGTCACCCTCATCTTTATTTGAATGTTCTCTTGTTTACCAAGAATAAGGGCATTCAAATGTCCCCTGTTCATATTTAAGTAATTCCATTTATGTTCAGCATGCAAAGCTGGATCTGAAGTTATCACAGTATGTTTTGTCCTTTAGGTACATAATGCATTGCAAAAATGCCCATCTCAATCATATCTGCAATTGAAATTATGACCTTCTTTTCCTTTATATTCAAACTTTAGAGTTTCCTATCCACATGTTAAAAAGATTGAAGGAAGAATTTTGATAGCTATGAAGCTTCACTTCTTTCGCTGTGGTGTTTGTAATGTCAAACGTTGAATATTGGAAGAAATGAAGAACCTGCTACATGTAATATACACACAAGTGTGTTTCGGCAACTGCTGATGTTTATAAGACACTGTTTATGGTCACAAATCAAGTTCCATCCTACAGAAACTGCCAGCATGAAGGTGGGACTCATGGAAGCTAGGACTTCATCTTTCATCCTTCTTACCTGGCTTTGCTGATGGTTGCAGTCGTTTCTTGGCTATCTGCTGTGTATTCTCATTTAACAGAGTCCTGGCTTCATGTCATGAGACACAAGCAGCACTTTCTGTGCAGACTTTCTGTTTGTGACTCTCTCTGCATCTATATTTAGGAGCTCTGCTGTCATCTTGTCTTTGTTGAGTGGTGGTCTCACAGACTTAGGTCTGGTATGAGCCAGACCTCTCAGGAAGCCTCTGGATTATGATTCTTGCCCCAAGTTTTGCATATGAAACAGAGTTTGATTCCATGGCAAGGGAAAAAGCTACAATGTCCTGGAGATGTGCTATTCTTTTAAAATATTTGCTTCTAAACTTTTTAATTATTTCTTTGTGAGTAATGATTTCAAAATCAGAATTGAGGGGCAATGTTTTATACTACTTTAGAAGGAATTGAGTATAGAATTTTTCTAGATATACCTTTTCTATAAATTAACCACACTAAAGAATGGTTGAAGGCTCACAAAAGGGAATTTGGAACCACAAAACATCTCCAAAACTATTTTTTGGGGGGCAACTTTATAGCCATGATTTAGAATACTCCTAACCTCTTTGGAAAGATTTAATTGAGAAATTATTGTCATGTTATTTATTTCCCTCTTGACACTGAGTGCTTGTTTTACTGAACTAGAGCTATTTGGTTATGATACTACAGAAGAAAAAACTTATTTTCTCATCTAATTCTTATCTCAAAGTGTTCTCAACATTATGCATGCTAAGTCTTCCAGAAAGTCGACATTGAATCTCATTTTTCTAAAAGAATGGGAGATTTTTTTTTTTTTTGAGAAAAAGAGATTCAATGACCACTTTAGGACACAAAGCACATTTTCCCCCTTGGGAAACTCAAATTTAGGAGACATCACAGTTGTTTTTCCAGGGCTTAGCAAGAACTCTGGTTGGTGTTACCTTCTGGAAACCACTAATGGGTTTGGGAATTGTACTTATCAGTGCAATGTCAGGATAGGTTTAATCTTTAGGTGCTTCCTCTTCTGTTGTTCACTTTCCCTTGAAGGCAGTGAGCTGAGTTAGGAAGGTATGACATAGTTTGAAAATTAAACAAATTTTAAATATTCTTTTATTTTGAGACAGTGTCTCAATATGTACCAGGTTTGCTTGGAAACAAACAAATATACCACGTAGCCCAGGATAACTTCAAATTCGTGACAGTCCTACCTCAGTTTCCACAAGTGCTGAGATGGCAATTATGAGCCACCATGCCCTAGAAAATAATTTTAATTTTCTGAAGGGAAAGATTCAGAATGTTGGGGAACAGAGAAGAATAATGAAAATCTGCAGATACTTCAAAGAAGATGAAGGTGGAGGAAAATAATATGATTTTCCAACCAAGTCACCGATATCTTTCTGGAGTTAGTTGTATTAAAGTGGAGTGTGTGATTCTGAAGCTGTAGGTAATTTAAATAGAGACAATATGTATTTTACTAAGTCTGTAAAGAAAGGCAGCACAGTGGAGAACCAGGTAAGCATGAAAATAGCTGGTGCTGTTTTATTAGTAATAGTTAATTTGGGTCAGTGTTGGGTGACTCAGAGCCATGAGCGGCATTCATGAACCAAAATCAGAAAGTTTCCACCTGCCTTTGATTTTTTGATACTGCATTGTGAACCCTCCATGTCTAACTCGTCTCCTTACTACGGACGTTTCCTATTGTTCTCCAAATGCTTTGATTTACAATGATCTCTTCGTGTCTGTGATGTCACTATTGGAGAACATCTGGTTATCTTTACCCTGGTAACTGCAGAAGCGTGTGCATGCACGCACATACACACACACACACACACACACAGAGAGAGAGAGAGAGAGAGAGAGAGAGAGAGAGAGAGAGAGAGAGAAACCAAAGCAACACAGAGCATTTCTCAGTGTGAGTAATTTTCAGAAGTCAGGCTTTAAGCTGTCACAGTTCTGGCTGTCTGTGATTCACACCGATATTGCACTCCAATGGCGGCAGTGAAAGGACTGGCATTGCTCTGCGTAGAACTCAGTCCTCCTGCTCTTTTTCCAGTAGCTGGCATAAATGCCATGCTGAGCCAATGACTTTCTCACAGGAGGCAGGTCAATCCTTTAAATCATAGATTGTTTCAAATGAGAAAGAAGCCTGTGAGGAGAGAAGAGATGTCAAGGGCAGTACTAAAGACAAGAAAAATGCTTGCCTGGATTTCCCCTGCAGCTAACATTGTTAAAATGATAGTAACTTAATGAAGCATGGACGACTAGATGTGTTAATAAGCAGAGGGAGGACTGTGTTCATTCCAATTTGGATTCCACTTCCTCTTGTGAGTAGTTTTAGGAAGGCTGAGCTAAATTTTGAGACCTTATGGCCAACAATGCCACTGGAGTTGATAATTACTCATACATGTTTCTTGGTCTCTGAATGCAGTGTAGTCACAAAAAAATGCCGAGTTATTTATCAAGGTAATTAAGAAAATGTATTAAACGTTTGCACTTTAGGAACAAGCAGTAAATTACTGCCAGTGGTAATACTGTTGTGTGAAAGAGAAATATTTGTTTATTAAAAGGAGATATATTAGTAAGCCTTTTATTCTAATTGTGAAAAAATCAAATATACACAAAGTCATAGAGTGTCTTCAATGCCCACCCATTCAGAAGAATGAGCTCATGGCTTCCCACAAGTCACCACTTTATTTTTATTTGTGTGGATGTTGCATACACGAGAGTGTGCAAGAGTGTGTGCCCTAGTGTGACACTAGAACCAAAAGATCCTGGATGTCTATCGTTGGTCCCTTCATTTCTTTCTCACTGAACCTGAAGCTTGCTGTTTTAGATAAACTAACTTGCCAGGGAGGCACTACCACTCACAGCCACATCTGACTTTTATGTTGGTGCTCTGGATTTGAACTCAGGTCCACATGTTTGCATTGCAAGCACACTGATCCAGTAAGCCATCTTGTCAGCACTCCCATATATGTTGGTTCTAAACAAAACTGCATCCTACACTGATCCTCAAGATTGTTTGGAAGCAAACTCTTGTACCTATCTCTCTAGGCTATTGTTAGCTTTCTATCACCTAAAGATAAAAATTTTTTGGTAGATAAAATCATAATCATGTTTAAAGATTCCCAGGGACAGAATAGCAAAAGTATCAAGTCTCACCCAGACTCATTGCACCTCCTACTGTCTCATTTTGAATGACTAACTAGTTTCATCACAGTGCATATGAGGATACACATTATATTTGTTCAGCTAAATCTTCCAAATTTCTCTTGACCATGAAATTATTTTTCTTAGCTTCCATTAAATTTATATATGTATTATTTGAGTATTTTTATGACTTGCCCAGTGAAGGGCTTATATTCCTCCCTGTAAACAGAGGTTACAGAGGTTGTGTGTTGCAAGGAGGGCTGCTTGTTCGTCCCAGCCACCCTGCTAGCTTAGGACTTTCCACACCAGCATTGCTTTGTTTCCCAGCCACCCAAACCTGAACAATCACATAGAAACTATACTAGTTACAACAATGTTTGGCCGATGGCTTAGGCATATCCCTACCTAGCTCTTATATCTTAAATTAACCCATTTATATTAATCTGTGTATCACCACAATGCTGTGGCTTACTGGTAATATTCTGGCATCTGTCTCCCTCAACAGCTACTTGGTATCTCTTTGACTCCCCCCCCCCCTCTCATTGGAGTTCCCATTTGGCTGTACTCTACTAAGCCGTTGAGTGAAAGAGCTTCACTCATCAATCAATAAAAGTAACACATATACAAAAGGACATCCCACATCACCTGTAGTACTGTTTGCACACGACCACAGTACCTGTCTATGACCCATCTTGACTTCCTTTAATAGAACTTGGCTTGACTATTTTATAGGTGACAGGCCATGCTTCTAACATACTGCAGAAATGTCTCAGTGTCTCCATTTTGGTGATATCAATGGCCATTGATGGTCCATGGGGCCATTGATTAAAGTAGATCCTCCTCACAACAAAGGGAAGAAGCACAACATCAATATATCCCATGCAGGCTCTTGTCATCTACAGGTGTATTCTTCTACTCAGGGCACTTTAATTTTAGTGTGTTCTTGATTATTCTGGTTTTAATGGTTTAGATGTTAACTTTATAAGCTTGTTCAGCTTTAGGAAAAAAAAATCTGTCTAATATTTCTAATGAAATGAATAGAATTGCATATTATTTTATGTGATTGTATGTTAACTGTATATTAATAGAGAAAACTGAAAAGTAGCTCATTTATTTGGACTAGAGGTAAAGATTTTCTTTCTTGTAGAAAGAAGCAAAAAAGTCCTTCAAGACTGTCTGTTGAAAAGTTAGCCATTCATTTAAACCCTTTATAAAAAAAATCCAATTTCAACAAATAATTGCAAATTCTCTCTTCACAGGATTATCATTAGTCATCCAGGCAGATTATTGTTTCTTAGAAAAATCTTAGGTGGTGAAGCATTCATTTTCAAATGTATTAATTTCATGAGTGTATGTGAGCATTTTAACAATCCGTATTAATTGGGAGCAGAGTGTTCCTGTTCCTCTTGTGGTCTGACAGAGCCACTTACCCTGAGGCAGAGTGGCACATCTGCTTACCTGAAACTTCAATCAGTTCATGCACAGCTATGCTAACACATTTGCAGGAGGGAGAGATAAGTGGCCTACACAGTATTATTGAGTGACAATTACACACCATTTTAGTATGTGGAATTATTTGAAATGAATTTGCCTGGAGACTAAAAGTATGGGCCAATGAACTCTTCTGAAGCCCCTGTTGTATCATTCTGGGTTTCCTGAATGAAATAAAGAGATAAATAGACAAACAACTCACTACAAATATGATAACTGTGAATGTTTTTAAGCTTAATTTTTGTTTTGAACTTTTACAGCCTCATTTCAAACCTCTTAAACTTGGTGTCAGGCTTAAATTTGAGTTTAACAACTCCGTTACCAGTATACACATAGTGATCTTTATTATATAATCTTTAAATAAATGTGGTATATGTTTTGTAAAGTAACTCAGACATTTGTGTGGGGTAAGAACCTGGTTCTATATGCTGTAGGAGAGAAGAAAGTGTTATGTCCATCGGCCTTGTACACAGCCTTGCATTGAGTTTCATCTAGTCAGCCCATGCTAGGCTCCTGCTTTCATGAGTAGTTTGTCTATAAATTTCTGGACTTTCATGATAGCTACAGACATTCTAAGTTCTTCAGCCATAACCTCTGTTTTCCATCAACAATTTTCATAGATCTTCCAAAAACACCAAGTTCTCTTCATTCATTTCTCTTTACTGTTATTGTATTATGTTTTGTTTCTTAACTTTTCTTTAGTGAATATAGATGAAACAACTGATAATCACAGGAACTGTGTCCATCAACTCAAGCAAAGAAACACAGATACCTCTACGAACCTCTTGAATTGTTCCCTATGCTTGAAAATTCATGCTTCCAAAAATCCCTTCTTGTTTTGACATTAGGTCACTCTCATCAATTTAAAACACAATGGACAAAAAGCACAATTTGGCTCATGTACCATTTTAAAGCAAAGAATACAAATGAGCTTTCAAAATACAGTTCATGTAATGTGGAGGTTGGGTCACAGCTGCTAGTAACGTTAAAATTCAAAGCATGAACAAAAACAGATATTAGAATATTGCTGAGATTCCTGTTGGCAATGTCTGACTATAGTTTCCAAACTAACGGCAGTACAGAGAAAGAAGCAGTGCACAAAATAAGACAGAAATTAGATGGGCACTTGCTAGTCCCATAGGCAATAAGGGAAGAAGGTTCAGAAGAGAGTGAGTTGGGTCAAGTCCTCCCTGAAGAAACCGTATTGCTGCTTATAGCCACTGGTCTTCATTGGTTTATTAGTCTTTTATGAAGTGAAGAAAGGACTTTCTTCCTCTCTTAAGGAGTCATATTCATCCTGTTTTTATTTTTATTAAAAAACGCACTTATTTTATTCATTTGTGTGTGTGTGTGTGTGTGTGGTTGGTGTCCATATGAATGTGTGTACGTGTGTGTGTGTGCGTGTGTGTGTGTGTGTATTTATGGAGAATGTAGGTACACACACCTATGTGTATGTGGAGGCCAGAGAGAGTGTCAGAACTCTTCTTACAGCATGTGCATGATGCCTTAGTTGTTAGATGAGTACTAGGAGGAAATTGCACAACAGGCACATTATTATTATTATTATTATTATTACTATTACTATTTTATTACTTTAAAAATACCAATCCAAATTCCTACTCCCTTCCCTCCTCCCACTCCCCTCCTACTCCCTCAACAACCCTCCTGATGTGGGAGTGATTTCTTTCTAATCTGTTGCTTTCGTTTGTTAATTAATAAAGAAACTGCCTAGGCCCATTTGATAGGCCAACCCTTAGGTGGGTGGAGTAAACAGAACAGAATGCTGGGAGAAAGAAGCTAAGTCAGTGAATCGCCATAGTTCTCCCACTCCAGACAGACGCAGGTTAAGATCTTTCCTGGTAAGCCAGCTCATGGGCTACATAGATTATTAGAAATGGGTTAAGAAACTGAAACTAATGGGCCAGGCAGTGTTTAAAAGAATACAGTTTCTGTGTAATTATTTCGGGTATAAAGCTAGCCGGGTGGTGGGAAGCAGCCCGCTGCTCCTATTACAACACCCTCCCACCCTATCCTTCTCCAATCCCAAAAGAGGGCAATGCACCCCACCCTGTGGAAAGTCCAAGGCCCTCCCTACTACATCTAGGTTGAACAAGGTATACATCTAAAGAGAACAGGATCCCAAGAAACCAATACATGTAGTAGAGACAAATCCCAGTGTCGCTATCAGTTTTCCCTCAGTCTGCCCCAATGTCACCCTCATTCAGGGGGACTAGTTTGTACCCATGCTTGTTTACTCCCAGTCCAGTTGGAACTGGTGAGCTACCTTTAGCTCAGGCAAACTGTCTCAGTGGATGAACCCCTCATGGTCTGAATTCCTTGCTCATACTCTCACTTTTTCCACTCTTAAACTGGATCTTAGACGCTCAGTCCAGTACTCTGATGTGGGTCTTTGCCTCTGTTTCCATCTGTTGTTGGACGAAGGTTCTATGATGATATTTAACATAATCATCAGTCTGATTACAGGGTAAGGCCAGTTCTGACACCCTCTTGCTTAGGGTTTTATCTGGGAACATCCTTGTGGATTCCTGGGCATTTTTCTAGATCTAGGTTTCTTGCTAATATCATAATACCATATCTTTCTGTAAAGCTTGTTGTGTTTTATAATTATCCTTGCACTGATAGATCCTTCTAAAGGACCCTTTTCTTCAATTACATGCTAAATGAAACTGCTAAACAGTCCAATTATTGGAGAAGGAACATCTAGTTCAACACTGCATCAAATGAAGTAATTACATGATTGCCTGTTACATATGTGGATGAGAAGCAAGAGTAATAGGACACAGAAAGTTCTCTTGGTTACAGTAGCATTCCAGATATTTTGTGCCATTTAAAAAGTTATTTTGAATTTTTTCCAGGCACTAAATTTTTAAAATACCCTTCTACCAAAAACTAACCCCCCACCCAATACAACTAGTCAACCAATCAACCAAAAAATAAACAAAAACCATTTGCATGTCACATTGATATATTATGGTCATTGAAACCTAGAGGTCTCAGTAGTTGTTATAGTGGGATGTTTGCTTCCCTTGCTGCATACTGTAACAGATGGGACCTTTATTCATCTAGAATAAGGTATTAACATTACTGATTTCTAAGAGTCTTTATATATAAAACCCAAGAGACAGTTAATAAAAACAGCATAGAAAACATTAAAGAGCTATTCTGTTTGAGGCATTGAAAATGTGAAGTACTTAGAAAACTCTTAGAAATTTCCACATTCACTCTCTCAAGCCCTCAAAGAATGCTTCTATTCATTGTGTTTTTCAATAATGCTATTTACAACACTTTAAGAAGTTTATTCATAATAGTACATGCCAACAAATTTAATTAATGTTATATGGGATGTAGAAGAATCCACAGAAAGCAGATGAAAGAGCAGTATTGTTTTGAAATGGCACTCTTTTGATATTTTAAAAGGCAGTGACTGCTTTTCATGGCGCCTAATACTGGCTGTTATATTGAATTACAGAATGAGGCTCTGAGATATTTTGTTTAAAAAAGTTTTCATCTATTGTTTTAGAGCCAGCACAGACACTCTGGAAACATAAATCTATATCACAGCCCCAAGAGAAGTTGGCCTGTTCCTCTATCTGCTTGCTGAGCTGCTTGCTAAACAAAGTTCCTTATCTATAACCTCAGTGTATCCTTATTTTTCTTATGGACTAACTGTGATCTCTAATATGTTCCATTATCTTTTGTTTCTGTATATCTTTAAAAAAATCTTTGCCCATTTTTTTCCCTTGGAAGGAAAGATACCAACTTGAATATATGTGCAGCAGATAGTCTTTCCCAAAAAGTCCCCAGCATGTTGTGTTCATTACCTCACTATGTCTTCCTTGTGTTGTCTTTGGAAAAACATTAGAAAGTGGAATATTAAAGAGTTTACTTAACTTCCTTAGACCATCAAAGGTGATTAAGATAAGCAGCAGAGAAATGTATGTCTTGCTTCCTTCAAGTCATGCCTCCAAGTATGCCATGGTGTTGACTGGGATTCAGGCTCTTGCAAACAGAGATGGCCAGAGCTGAACAAAAAGCAGGAATCTGGATGTTTCAGTGATTTCCATGATTCACCTACATGCCATAAATGCTGAATGCTCACTGTCTCAAAATACTATCATAAAAATCACAGCATTTTTAAGGATGTAAAAGCCAAAGTCCTAGTTCCCTTAATCCTTAGAAATTAGCTGTTTCCTTTTTTACCATTTTAAGGTCTGCCAAAGATGCTTTAGGATTATAGCTAACTAAGAAAGGACAATAGCTGTGCAGTAGAGACCTACCCTCCTTTACATTCTGTACCAGGATCTGTTGATGTATTCCTCAAGAAGGACTTCATTGATGTATTGTTGACTAGCATATACTTAAATGGATATAATTCCTTAAGGCCAACACCTAAAATTTCAGAAAAAGTAAATACTGTGAATGATGGAATCTGATCCACTCAGCTCATAGGAAGCCAGCAGTAACTATAGCTTCTATATTCGGGTTAAAGTAGAAGAATTACAAATTCTGGGCTATCCAAGGCCACTCAGAATAGAAGAAACTAGGACTGCAGATTCTGTTCCATGCTAATGTGTTCTCCAAATGTGTGATAGGCTATGGGTCTAAGTTGACAACCACAAAATTAATAACAATAATCATTTTGTTGGAAAGTAGGACATCTGTGTTAATACAAGTAACATGGAGGATAGTAGGATTAAGAAAGAGCCCTCATGACCCACCTCTCCTTGATTCCTCATCCTTAAAGTAAATGGCTTTAACATGGTATGAATAGTTTTGTCTCAAATGTGTAAGCATGTCCAAATATTTATATGTACATTCATAGATATGTATGTATCTAAAATTACAGAAAGGTAAACTTGGGGGCTATAGAGATTGTTAGGTGGTCAACACTCTTGTGTGCAATTGTGAAGAATGAGGTTTAAATCCCAAGCACCCACGTAAAACCTGCATGAGCATGGTAGTCTAGTTATAATTCCAGCCCTCTGAAGGCAGATACAAGGAAATGTTAGGGCAAAATGATTCACCAGATTAGCCCTATTGGCAATGAATATGGTAGAGAATGGTCAAGGAAAATCCCCAGCATCAGTGTTGGCCCTGTACGCGCGCACACTCACGCACGCACACACGGGCGCGCGCACACACACACACACACACACACACACACACACACACATGAATATGCACACATACACGTGAGAAAAAAATAAAACTCATAAATAATCTCTCCAATATGGCATTCATGAGAGAAGAATGGCACAAGACCTTTCTGAACAGGTTAGACATCTTGGGTGCTTCTTATCTCATTCGGTTTAGTCTGTTGGCCTCAAGGAAAAGAGAGCATTTAAAATATTGGGCAATAGTGACTAACAGAAGGAATTCACATTCTAACCTGCCATTTCCCACACTTTGTCTAGCCAGCAAATACCAGCTCTAATTACAAAACATTTGAGGGATTGTGTGTTTTTCTCACTACCCATGGTTTGCCTACTTTTTAGGAAACATCTTACAGATACAGCTGTGACCTATATTACCCCTTCTATATCAAGTTTTTATATTTTAAGATTTCTTATCTAAGAGTATACCACAGGTACTATAATGAATTCATGGAACTCAAAAGCCAATACAGTTTCTCTAGAGCATTTCTTTTAGGATTCCCTCCGTGACACAGAAAGACCTTTAATCACATTGCTGAAAAGACCTGTCACCTGGTTCATCACCACTAGTGACCTCATCATCCAGTGACCTTAAAGCTGTCAAAATCCCTATATGGTATAGGATTTAACAGTCTAGAAATTATTATATTGTTTTATTGTTTATTTTCATGGAATATCATTTCCATTCTAGAGAGGTGGCATTTTATCTAGGTTGCATCTATACTTCTGTCTATGATAGTACACAAAACTGTCACTTTATAATATCTGAATATTATTCTTTGAGACATTCTTGCTGCCCTGCAAACAAACATTATCACAAACATTTAGTTCTCCCCCCCCCAGTCATTAAATTGTATGCAGATTTGGAAAGGTTACTGCTTCCCTCCCCTGTCTTCTGCCCCTGGGTTTACTCTGCCAAATATTAGCAGTGGTGTCTCTTCCTTCCCTGATTTTTAGATATTTACTTCTCATAAAGAGAAAGCACAGAACCTCCCTTTATTTATTATGTTATAGTTTTAATCACTTGTTCACATGTCACTGGGATTTCTGCTCCATATTTTCTATGTGGGGATGCAGAGAAATCCACATTTATTGGTTATCTACTTCTAAGTACTTTTTATGAGACTTTATGTATATTATCCCATTTAATCCAGTGGTGTTTTGGGAATGTGCTTAATTCTTGATATTAATTCATAGAATAGGAAACTACAGGCAGGAAGAAATAATCTTCCTAGGTTTGCACAAATGCTGGGCCGACAATTTGAGCACAGGAATATGTCCCTGAAGTGCTATGCTGTGTTTGATGTCAAACAGTCTACAGTTTTTTGAGGATTAGGTGGATTTAAATAAACTTGTTTTTATTTTTAGTATATATTTTCTTGCCTATAATATGAAGTGAGGAAATTGGAATGGGGTAAGTTTCTAGTGTTAATGCTGTAAGAGAACTTTAAAAACTAGGTGAAACAGTATTAATGAGTTGTTAGAGAATTTAAGTCTAGTCTTAACTCATTGCCTTCAAAGTCATGAATGTTAAAATGAAATAGTTTGTCTCAGCAAGAAGGTATTAAATATGAGCATGCAATACTAAAATCACTTCTGTAGAGCACAATTGAGTTATAAAACAAAATCTGACATGAACTCTTGGATAGTGACCCTCTTTCTATTTGGCACAACTAAGAGAGAGCATTTTGTAACTCAGCTATGCCGTTGTCACTCATCCTCAGGTGTTCCAGATTGCCTATGTGATCGTGAAAGCAGCCAACTCCCCTCGGCCCGGAAACTGGATTTTGGAACGTTCCCTGGATGACGTGGAGTACAAACCCTGGCAGTATCATGCAGTGACAGACACCGAGTGCCTGACCCTCTACAATATCTATCCCCGCACTGGGCCACCATCCTATGCAAAAGATGATGAGGTCATCTGCACTTCGTTTTATTCCAAGATCCATCCTCTAGAAAATGGAGAGGTAAGATGGAGAAGCTGCACTGAAGCACATTGAATATGGTACAATAGCCCTCATCAGAGACATGTGTATAACAGCAGTTAATGTCAGAAAGGTTTTAAATGGGATTTAGCAAAAGTAGATTTAAATGTGTTATTAAATCAAGAAGAAAACCCAAGGTGATTAGAATGCTAATCACCTTCCTGTGTCTCTTCTCTCCAATAAAGATCAGAGATGAGGAAATGGGTTTTAGTTAGGAAGCCAGAGATTAATTTTACATCTGAGGAGATATTCCACAGAATGGCAATCATTAGTGACTAGGGAAAGACTGAAGACCCAAAGAAATTCTGCAGTACATACACACAGTCTGAGGTTAGAGACAAAAGAAGGGAATTGTAAAAAGAAAGCAAACAAACCAAAACAAAACATAATCCATATAAAAAGAAATTATGTCATGTTTTATATGAATTTCTGCTGTCACCATGGAGAGCTGCAGTATGATGTTATTGCTATAGTGAAGCCTTCCTGAAAGGTTCTGTGCAGGTGCTTCGGCTCTCAATTATATGCAAGCATTCATAATTCAGGAGTGTTCAGTTGCCCTGTAGTGTGTTTCCCTTTTTCTTTTCAGTTTTGGAGATAATATTCTAGATTTTATTCATTAGTTTTAAGCCATGGATTCAAGTTATGACTTGCATTATGCTACTTGTGTGTTCTTGGTCCAATTGCTTAAATTCCCTGTGCCTTAGTTCCACCTCCCATAAATTAGGGACACTAGAAATAATTAAATGTTACCTGGTGAGCACGATCAAGTGAGTTGTTGTAACCATAGCTTTTTTTTAACCATACCTTACATATGCTTAGAATACTTTCATTAGCCCGGCTTGAACAAAGTCCATTTGACAACTGAGAGTTGAGAAGCTCATGCAATTTGATGACACGCTATTGAAAGTAAAATCAGTGTGGATATGCGGCAGTGGGAGACAGAGATGAGTCATTTGTAGACGTGGAATGGGAGAGCACAATGCCCAACAACCAAGCATGCTGCAGAGTACTCATTGAGTACTTACTATTTCTTGGTGTGATAAGGATCTGACGCAGAGCTGTAGCTAAGGCTATTGGACTTCACAGAAAGGAGTTGTCCTGCAAACTGCTAGCCTGGAGAAGATCCAGTTTGAAATTGTATTTCTGTTGAACGCATGTTTCAGCATCACAAAGTCGTAATGAAAACAATCTTGTGTGGAATGCAGTCTGTACCTTATCCGCTACCCTCTCCCCAGTCCAGTATCTGAGGACCATGTCATCTTCTGCAAATACATCTAGAAAAGCCACATTCCTATTCCATTATCCCCACCATAGTCAATCTGGATTGCCTCTACATGCTTTTGGGGATGAAGTTCTGGTTTTCAAATGTCTGCCAGACTCCTTTTTGACAACTTAATCCTACATATTCTGTCTCAAACTTCATGCCCCAAAACAACATCTGTGATGGAAAAACTCATTCCAAATGGTGTTCCCATCAAATATCTCAATAGAAGTCAAATGCACTAAGTCAAACAGCTGTTCAACCTTTGTGCCCAGATATAGCTAATTCAAGGACAGTTCATTTTAGAGAGAGGGAAGTGTGGCATGCAGAAAAATATATGGATGTGAGATGAATTTTATTATTCCCCTTTTCTCTTCGAGTTTTTACCTAGGACTAACAATTGTCTAATTCTTTACCATTTAAGATATTCTCTAATTCATATGTTGGTTGAGCAATATAAAGTATACCTAGATAGCTATGTAATGTATAGTTATGTGAGTAGCTCCTCCTTATAGGTTATAGATGGTTTTCTAACATTTAGATGAATTCAACCTTCCACTCCTTTGTTTTCTTGTTTGTTTTCTTTCTTTTCTAGTTATTTGGGGGTGGTTTATAGACACATTGCCATTTAAATATATGACATACTTTGAATATATCTCTCACAATCTCGCTACCACTGGCTATTAACTTCACATTTCCTCATCAGTTTCCTCCAACTAGACAGCTATATATATATATATTTTATGTATAATGCGATTTATCTCTGAAATCTAGGATCTACAGATCATACTCCTTTGTTTCTTTAACTGGCTGCCATCTTTATAGATGAGACAACATCCACTAAAAGGATAATGGTCCTACAAGGACAATGGAAGGGACAAAAATCTCTGTCCTTCTCCTGAGGTCCTAAGGACAAACCAAAGAACAGTTCCATCAAAGCTTACCCTAGGAGAACCAATGAGTTTATTGGACTTGAAGACCATGAATGAGAACTTTCTTGCAGAAGCATGGGAAACAACTCAGTAGCAGCCATGCTGGAAAGTCTCACTCAACACGCAGGATGATTTTCCTATAGCTGCATAGACCAAGCCCCCTTTCAATTAACATCCCCATTCCATATATTCTATCATAGCACATCCTTTGGACACCAAGGCCACATACAGTTAATATAGAATTACATACAAATGGCCAAGAGGAGTAGCCAGGATCTCAAGTGAAGGTTTACTGCCCCCCCAATAGTACCTCCTTCAAGGAAAATGGCAGTAGTCAAGAAATCTAGGATGATAGTGGCTTGTAAATAGACACAACTGGTCTAATGAAGATGACAGCTGTTTGGCTGAAAGGCCATTCTTCCACACCACTACTCAATGAATAAGACTAAGCAAAGGTAATCCAGATTTTCCTGTTATGCTCTTCCTCAAGTCTCTTTGACTCTTTCTTGTAGGAACAAAGCTGAAGTAAGGAACAGAGACTTTCAAATACTCCCAACAGAATGATAGGATTTAAGAATAAGACAAGCCAGATGGTGGTACATGCCCTTTAATCCCAGCACTCAGGAGGCAGAGGCAGGTGGATCTCTGTGAGTTCAAGGCCAGCCTGGTTTACAGAACAAGTTCCAGGACAGGCTCCTGGAACCCTGTGTTGGAAAGGGTTAAATAAATTAAATACCAGCTTCCTGTAGACTTTTCCCTCATTTTATGGAGTTCACTTTGTGGAACATGTGAGTTTCAAAAAGAAAATTGACCAAGAGAAGCAGACATGATTCTGTGACTGCTTCCGCATGTATTGCTCCTTTCGGGCTTTCCTCTCCAATTCCAATTGAAAACAAATGAACACATATTTGTCACTTTGTGCCTTACATTTGTGTCTCTCACTTGAGAAGTCTATAACCTTTATCCATTTCCTCTTTTGTGTATTTCTATAAATAGTTTGATATACTTTTAATGTATTAAATTGTGCTTAGAGCTGGGTATAAATTATTGAAAGTGTTAACAGACTTTGTTTATAGTAATTTTCAATTTCTAGAATTTCTCTGGTTCATTTCCAAATAGAAGTTTAGAGTTTCTATGTTTCTCCTGGAATTTTTTGTTTATTAAACGTTTAATTTAGGGAGCTAGAGAGATGGGTCAGTGGTTAAGAGAACACAGTGTTCTTGAAAAGGAGCTGAGTTCAACTCTCAGCACCTGGGTCAGACTCACAGCTGTGTGTAACTCCAACTTCAGGCGATCTGATGCCCTCTGGCTTCTATTCAAACCCACACTGACATGTACATAAACACACACATATTTAAAAATAAATAGAATATTAATTTAATAGTATAATTTGTGTTGAACCTATCAATATCGTGTCTTTATTTCCTAGAGTACAACGTTATACTTATTTGAAAATTTTGTCTAACAACACGATGCCTGGCCTTTGGGGATGTATTTTGTTGCCCAATTACTGTCTGGTTCATTTAATGTTGTCTATATCCATGCATACCTCATTACTTTGCAGAACAAAATTGTATTTGAAAAGTGTTTATGGAAATAATTGAAGGCCTCGGCTATTATCTTCCTGTGAGTGTTTTCTGATGCCTCTACCCACCCCACATAGCAATCTGGGTGCTCTTTTAACAGTTTACGGATTTAAATTCCTGGGACACTGAGATGAATAAAGCCTTGGCAGAACCTGGTGACAGCTGCTCTAATTCCAGTTGCCCTCACTCCTGGGTATCCTGTCTTTGGTGTTCAAGCCAACAGACATGGAATCTGCTAAGTCTCGAGCCCTTCAAACTTCAGGATCCAACTTTTACTCTCTTAAGCAGGGCCACCAAAGCATTTCTCAGTCTTCTTAGCTGTGTCTTTAGGACAGGAACATGCCCACAGGACTGAACTCATCACAATGTACCGGCACCTCTCTAGACATTATTTTTCATCCTCTCGGTAGTGCTCAAATGGTTTTAAACAGACGTCCTTGTGTATTTTATGTCATTTGGTTGGTTGGTGCCATTGGAAATGTTTGTCTTGGTTATTTAACCCACCAGAAAGAGAATCAAAATCATATACAAATTTTTTAATTTTGGAATTGTGTTAAATTTACATAATTATAAGTTACAAAGAATCATGACATAGTTTTACATGATGCTGCTATAAGTAATGTCTTGCATAACGCATTTGTCAAAGCAAAACAGTCAAACTTCAGTAGTACAGCATTATGAACCAAAGTCCTGACTTTATTCAGATATTGCTAATTTCTCCATTACTGTCTGTTTTCCTCTTTTGGGATTCAAATCAGGGCATAACATTGCATGCAGATTTGAATTCTCCTTCATAACGTCTGATCTGTAATACTTCTAAGAGATATTTTCAGACCCGTTGAAAAGGTATTTTGTAGATGTTATTCTGTTAGGAACTGCCTAATGTCTTATAATTAAATTGACCTGCTAGGTTTGAGGAAAGAATTCCATGGAAGAAGCAGCTGTCACTTGTACCTCATATTTAATTTCATGTACATCTTCTCTTTATTCATTCATAAGATTATGTTTTTAGATAACTTTTCATTTGGAACAATAGTGTCTATATGTTCACCACAATCTTAAATATGTGTTTTTGACTAAGCATAGAATGATCACTTTTATTCAGAACTTCATAATATCCTTTAAGTATAAAATGAAGTCATAATTAAGAAAAAAGATAATATTAAAGTTTATCAATGAAAAAAGACATGATGAAATAAACATATCTTAATTATAATACACCTATATAATACTTTCCTTAGGTTTAAGAATAGAGTATGAATAAGATATCATTTTCTCATAACCAATGTCCAAGCCAATGATGTAGGTCATATTAATACTTGTTTGGAGACATTTGGAGACATGCCAAACCCTCAAGACATTCTAAAACATCATTTCAGGAAGATAATACACAATTGTCAGGTTAAAAGATATCTAGGTTAATTCACCAGTAATCTAATAAAGGCCAGACCTTGGGTCTGACCTCCGTGCCCAGGATTTGGTACTGCCTTTGTTCAAGCCATCAATCCTGACTTCTAACTTTTATCTGACCTTTATCGTCTTGGCTGCGTCATGACTGCCTGCTTATTTGGACTTTTTTTGCTCTGGCACCTGACTTATTACTTTCACTGGTTTTTCTCAGCACACTCTACATGGTTTTCAAGAGATCAAGAAATGTTTACCATGTGGCTTTCCTGTGAGAGAATCTCAGGGTTGCACTAAGTTCCCAAGATAACAAGGTTCAACTACTAGCAAAAAAGAGATTAACTCTGCATGCTGGGCTTGAATCCCAAGGAAGCAGCGAAGCTCACTGTGAGCTGTGATAATGCTGGTGCACCAAGTATTAGGGCCTGGCATAGGAGGGAGATGGAGGACCACGGGGGATAACCTGTGTGTTGTTACTCAGGCTGAAAACTACGGGAGGCATTGAAAAAAAAAGTCTTTAGAGTTTAATTTTAGAAAAGTCATTTTGTATCATCAGTGCTGAGAGGACTCAGCAGGAATTTGCTTTCCTCTGGTCAGAAAGAATGATCTGGAATTTCGTAATAGGCGTTGCAGGGTATGAAACAGCAGACCACAGGGAGTCTCCATTAGTTTGTGAGTCCAGCCACAGGAGAGAGCTCTAATGGGCACCCATATGCAGACATGCCTCCCCACTGAGATGCAAAGACTCCCTCTACCATTCTACAAGGAGGACTGCAACTGTGGGAAAGCAGTTGCTCGAGAAACCACTGAGAACTGTCTACGTGGACGGCCACTTGGAGACACCACTGAGAAGTTGGATTCACTTGTAAATCTTATAAACCACTTCCTAAAGATTATTTTTAAGGGGTTAGAGTCTTGTACATTAAGTGCATATGAGAAGGACTTGGGAAGCATGTTTTAAACATGTGCTCCTGGTGCCTCTGATTCTGAAGTCTCTGCTACCTTGCTGTTCAGACAACTCCAGCTTCGGCAGTCCCTGGATAAGAATACCATAAAGGGTTACTTAAGGAAAGAACATTGGTAATTTGTCACTGAAGGAAGACAACAGCAGATAGTTCTCAGGAAGTCTAATAAGAGGTAGTGACCAGAGTCTTTGGGTGATTTAGAGCTAGGTAAATAACTATACTGGGTTATTGATCATTGAATGGGGGGAGGAGAGAAGAATTGTATTAACAGTGTTGAGGAGAATGCTCTGTATAGAGGAAAATCTTTAGAGATCAAGAAGTCAAAATTGCAATCAGTGTTTTTTATGTATAAGCAATGTTTCCTGTCCTGTGGCTGGATTATTACTCTTAATTTATTTACATAGTAACTGAATATTCATGGTTTCCATGGTGATTTTGCCTCAACTTTCTCATACCCAGACCTTTAAGTATTGACAAATGATTTTCTTTCCTTATTACTACAAGCCTTCCCACCACACAGGAGTGCAACTTAATGGGACTTAGATTCTTTTTGAGTTTGCTTTTGAAATGTGGTAATCTCACATAAAAATCCCTGGAGGCACCATCATTAATTCTTGAAGACATTCTTTTGGAAAACCATATTTATAGTTTTGATATTATTTTGATTTCTTATGTGACAGAATTTTATATAGTAAGACAGAATATTTTTCATTTTCTTTTCATCACCCAATATTATGCTGATCCTTAGAATTGAAAATTACTAGAGAAAGAAGACACAAATCCATCAAAGTAAAAATGTTTCAGAAATTCTCCTTTGATGTAATATTGTCATGGATATAGTATGATTTCATATGTGAGCTTCTATGGAAATGAGGAATTATCCCTTTTAAGTGATTCTTGGAATTGTTCCCTTGGGAAGAAGCAGGGAGACATTATCAATTCCTTTCTGTTGAAAACTAAGATTAAAGAAAATAATTATTTAAAATTTTCATATATCTCTCCCTGTACATAATTGTCACAATGACCAACTTTGGTTAGTCAACAGGCTATAGCATGGAATGGCCACCTGGCCCTGAAGATTATGAAACCATCTAGGAAATGTTTCCTCTCCAACTGTAATACAGAGAGCCCTTGAAATAATTTGTTTATAAAGCATTACACACATAAATAATATAAATAATTTATTTAAGGTATTTTTATTCATTGTGCTTCAGAATACCCTTTCTAATAAAGACAAAATTAGGGAGATTGCATTCTTCCTTTTTCATTTTAGTCCTTAAACTTTTCCTTTATTTTCACACATTAATAATAGTGTACATAGTAAGCAGCAAGTGCTTTTTAAATTCACATAGTATCTTCACAAATAAAGGTAATCAGAGGAACCCATTGACAAGAGTCAATCTGTTGATTTCATTGGTTAAGTAATAAAGAAACCGCTTGGCCCTCATAGGTTAAAACATAGATGGGTGGAGTAAACAGAACAGAATGCTGGGAGGAAGAGGAAGTGAGCTGAGAGAGAGACACCATGCTCCACTCTCCCGGGCAGACGCACGTGATGAAGCTCTGACCCAGGATGGACGTAGGCTAGAATCTTCCTGGTAAGACCGGTGCTACACAGATGATTAGAAATGGGCTAAATTAATATGTGAGAATTAGCCTAGAAGAGGCTAGATAGAAATGGGCCAAGCAGTGTTTAAATGGGCTAAATTAATATGTGAGAATTAGCCTAGAAGAGGCTAGATAGAAATGGGCCAAGCAGTGTTTAAATGAATACAGTTTGTGTGTTGTTATTTCAGGGCATAAGCTAGCAGGCAGCCGGGGTGCTGGGGATGCAGCCCCGCCGCGCCTATTACTACACAGGTCCAATCAGCCACTTTCTAAATGTGTTTGTCTATTGGTTCCAAGGGCTTGTGTAACCCTGTATGGATAGTTAAGTGCCAGCCAACTGTGTCTGTTGGGGAAATCAGAAGGTATGTCCATGTCCATTAATCAGTCTCACACAGGAAAGATAATGCAGTATTATCTTTATTGCCAAAGTATTGTTGAAAATACACAAAGGAACTTGAAGCTATTAAAATAAGCTCTGCTCCATAGGGAAACTGTTTCGACACTCAAGCTGTTATCAAAAGTCCTTGAGACAAATAACCAAGGAGGAGAATGGTTATGATTACACTTTATAAGCTAGCATAGAAAGATACCAGGAGCTACTACAGCAGACCCCCTACTGAGAGTTGAACTGGTACAGAAAGAAAATTCTGCTGCAGAGCATTCTGGCCTGAGGACCTGTGTCATTTTTGCACCCTACCAGACTAACTGCAACCAAATATTTTTACTGAAAATATATGAACTAATAGCTTTGCTGAATTCTGCTACCTGGGGAGTATGCAAGACACAGAGTTTACATTCCCCTGATGGGAAGCGAAAGTCCCGAGAGCTGTTTTTTGAAAAAGAATGACAAACCTGGTAAGACAGCAACTTAGGGAATCACATTTTCCTCCTGCAAATCTGCTCTTAAGCTTTGTTCGGCAGGAATTAATTATTTTCCTATTCTACTGATAAGTGCTTCTAAACCCAGCCCCATTGTTAGGTTCAGTCACATGAAATTGCCAATATTCGACTATTTTTAGCCAACAAAATGCAGTTTCATATGATTTAAACTACTGTATGCAAAAGCCTGAATAGGCATATGTGTAGAAATTTAAACTATCCTAAATATAGCCTAATTGTAGGCTGTGTTTTCACTGACATTATCTAAAGGATATCAAATTCTCTGCTGAAACAATAATTTGTAATAACCTACTACAGATACTTTATGATGGTCTTTTAATGGATAAATTAGTGATATGGTAATAATAAGCTCAAGAAAGTTATATCAGATGTGTTTTTTATTTTATGGGGAGGGGCAGAGGATGACAGACAATGGCATTTCTATAGGCTTAATCCGCTTCTTTCAGATGTTGTGGATAGCTGACGGATGTTGGCACAATACCGGCTCCAGGCAATGAGTTTAGGCTCTTGTTTAGCCTTATGTACTAGAACATGTGAATCTGCATATCCACACTTCCAGAATGTTGCAGTTCCCTAATATGTAACGCATAGACATTCAAATACTAGGATTGACAGCTGCCATTTTTGAATCAGCATTTCATATATTTTTAAAACCTGATAGCCCTTACAGCGACAATCCACTATTCTCAAGACATATTACCTTATTGTAAGATTATTGATGAAAACTCTCAGATACCGTCAAGAAAAGTGTCTTTGCTTTTTGGAAAAGAAAAATCATAGCAGTGGTTTAATTTTGCTGTCTTTCTTATCACCATATTATTTCTGTGGATGAAAAGCCTTTTGCTTTTCATTCCTACAATTTGTTATGTTGTACCCAGTTATCTCATAGCAAGATAAAGTTTCATGTTGAATTAGCTATGGGAGAGCAGCTTACATTTTTATCACTTCTAAGCAAATGTTTTACTCAAAAGATAGGACACCAAAAATGTGGCCTGAATACAGCTTTAGTTCATCCAAAAGCGGCTCGCCATTGTAAAATTAATCACGAGTTTATATGGCGTGAGTAGGAGTTGGTACTTTATTTTTCCATTTAGCAAATACTGAGAAGCATCCGCAGGACAAACACTGTCTTGGGTACAGAGATTAAAGTGTGTTATACTTAGAATCTTAATATAAGACATGACATGCAGCAGAGAAAACATCTCAGAGTTTGGGAGATGGTGGCAAAGATATTTCAGGTACTGAAAGACATAAGAGAGAAATACAGGGATGAAGGGAGGGAGGGACCGAGAGAGGGAGAGAGAGGTATGAATGAATGAATGAATGAATGAATGAATTAATGAATGGGAATGGAGGGACCTGTTTGGGAAACTGAGTGGTTGAGTGGTGGGGGTGGTCTGTGTCCTTAGGAATTGCTTTGACTCACCATGATTATTTCAGCTTCTGAATCACTGGATAAATGATTAAAGTTGCTCTCTGTACTGATCTATAAAACAACCCAAGAGTGAGAAAACTCCAGTTTTCAACTTACCCACTTTGCTGAAATATATACAGATTTAGGGAGAAATTCTTCCTCATGCAATGGTCCCAGTTAAGTTATTGCTGAAATAGAAGTGGGAATGGTTATGAGTACAAGGAACAAAGCATTGTCTCTTGCTTTGCCTTTATTTTCATGGGGTGCTCACAAAATGTGGGATGTGCTTGTCATGGTGAAGAACTTCATCACTAGAAGGCCAATGCTTTAGAACCCTCTCTTTCCCTTGGTCATTTGATAATCCTTACCATTAATTGATAGCCTTTTAATAATTCCTCGAACAAGCTTATTTGACTCATAAGTTACCGTCAGAGATAAGCTCATACAGTTGTTTGAGAAGGGGCATAGTCTTCTTCCCAGGGTTCCATGCTAAGAAAGTCATATGTATTTCTCTTAATGGTGGGTACATAAAAGGGTTAGAGAAGCAAGGAACCCAGATATGGAGAGAAAGGTCATCAACAGAGCACCTAGATTTGTGTTCACATGTATACTGTAGTACCTGGAGTTGTGAGGTTCTCTAGGTACTAATTCCATTCACCAAGCTACACTACTGAGGCCCAGCTTTTTATGTGGGCCACTTAAATCCAATAACACCATGGACAGTGATGTTGCAGTCAATCACAGCATAAGCCATGTTTGATTAATAAGAACATAGGAGATCCGAAAAGTCCTTAATACCTCGTGACATTGTGGATGACATAACATCCTTACGTAACACTTTAGTCATGCCTGTGGTATTGATCCTATCATTAGACCTACTATGCTGCCAATTGTACAACTGCAAAATTCATTCTATGATAAAACACAATGTACTCAGTGTTAATAATAGGTGACCACTTCTGTTTGTGTGTTTGTCAAGCTTATCAGCATTACCTTAAGGTATACTCTTTCTAGTTATTAAATTATAGAGTTAATTGATCAAAAATATCCCATGCTTCATGTATTTGTGCCTTCTGTTTCTCCCACTATTTTCTGTTTGATTGTATCATTGAATCTGAACAAATATGTTGTTTCATTCCTCACACACACACTCCACCCACAAACAACCCCATATACAAAGATACCGTCTCTACATATACAAACAGTACACAACATAAATATAGAGTGGCTATCTAATAGTGGATAATAGAGTAAATACTTGTGAGTTATTACTATGGGTAATTTATATTATATTAGTATAGTTGGTACAAGTTCAAATTATATATTTATCTTTGTTTACGTTATTTGTATACCTATGAGAAGTTATTCTGTCAGATTGTATATATGCATGTTTTTACCTCTGTTTAGGACATTTTGTGTATTTATATAACTTTTAGGATATACTTTCATTTTGCATTATCTATTACTCCTACCTCTGATCAAGATACTTATAGATTGTTTACATTTTGAGGTCATTGTCCTCCTTTGTTGCACATTTGTTTACAGATTATTTAATATCATGACATGAAGTTTTAGTTTTTAAGTTATATAGATATTAAATGCTATAGGTCAATACTTATTATGCTAGGCCTTAGCCAAAGTTAGTTGCTGCAACGTTCCAAAATGAGACATTGAGTGATTGCTCAGGTAGCTAATTGTCTCCGTCATATATTGCTCAGTTTGGAAGCTGCTTGATTGTACTTCCTGCCTGCTCAAGTAATATTATCGCCCTTCTCAGACCTTTGATGGCGTTGAAGATTAGATAGTAGTAGTTACTGTATTCTTATGGTCTAGCCAAGCCATTTCTTATACAAGATCTAGACTCCATTGGATAGAATGTTTATTAAAACATTTAGCGTATGTTCCTTGATTAGTAATGTTTATGCTGGTTGTATTTCTAATTATACTTGATACCAGCCCACTTGGGTGTGGTCTCTGATACTCTAAAGAAAGTTGTAAAGTGTGAGCCCCTCTCTTGCTTCCAGCTCCACTTCTGGCTGCTAGACTTTGTTCCTGTTTGCACAGGGGACTGTTATCTAAGAGAGTGATCCATAAGTTTTCCCCTTAAATAAATAACCCTTTATTATTCATAATTGTGAACTGGTATGGGATTGTTTTGTGACTTCCATCATCAGATATTCCATGCAGATTTGTGGCAGTCAGGGCTATACAGTTGTGAAATCATCTACAAATGCAGTTCTTTATGCATGTCTCCATGTTAAGTAAAAATGATTGCAAAGTCAAACAACAATAATAAGAATTCTTCTGTGCTAATAGAAAGAGGATCTACTGTGGACAGAGAAATTTAAATTAAGACAAAAACCAAACAGGAAACATTACCTGCAACAACATGAAATTTTCCTGTGCTTATTCCTGACAGAATCCCTGCCTAAGTTTGACAAGGCCCTCTGGTATCTTTGAGAGACCACCTAGGAGGAGCTAGAAATGTCAGCTATCCTTGGATGTCCTCCAGCTAAAGCACACATGCAGACATAAGAGAAAGATGGTTCCAGACATTTTATTCCTATCCTAACACTGATGGTCCCTGTCCTTTTTAAAAATAGCATGAATAATTTTCAGCCAGATGACATTTCTATCAGCAAAAGAAACAAAAACTGAATGAGAAGCAGGAAGTCAGAACTCCCCATTTACCAACGTTTGTTTTGACACAGAGGAAACAACATCTCCAGGTCCTTTAAAACCCAAAAACTGCAAGAGTATCAAATCATGATTAATAGGATATTTGTATTTCCTAAATCAAAGGACTTGTGTGTAATAAGGTAGATGTAAACTAGGGTTAAATGGATATAAAAATAAGAGCATCAGGAATAATAAGTATGACATATGCCAAACCAAACAACACACAGATATTCTGGTCTGGAAGAAATACTGTGAGTTATTTTGAAAATCACGGCCTGTATAACTCTGTCCAAAGCTCACAGCTGTGAAAGGGGAAGTAAACAAGTCCTATGGGAAGGCTGCATGGTCAAGGACAGCGGAAGACTCACAACTAAATGAACTTCTTGGATCTCATTGGTGTCTTTATAACTCATCCAGTTCCCCAAGGCTGAGCTATGAAAGAGCATTTGTGGGGATAGGAATACGAGTCATTTTTGCTTGTTTGTTCATTTGGCTTTAACTCAGATACCACATTAACTTTGTGCATTTGCTTTATAAGCCTATCCCTATAGTCTCCATGCAGCCATTGTCTTTCAGTGGGCCGACAGGTGTTTGGTAGTCGTCTCTGTTTAGGAGTCACTGCTGGCAGCTGTTGAGTTCCATGACCAGGGGAACCATGGTGCACTCCTGTATTCACTGTCTCTTTCTTCAGGTTACATGTTACAGAAAGTCATGTGTAAGGTCTCCTGTGAAGACCACCGTCTTTGCATGGGAGTAGAAGGTGGTATCTGATTTATGAATTAGACATTCATGACCAGTAAACCAGCTAGCCTTCAAGTTTCCATTAAACTGATGACAGTAAGAGAACATGAGACTGCGAAAATATCTGTGTATGTGCTCCACGTACCTGCTGAAGCTCTACCACAAACCCAGTGACAAAGTGCTGAACTTTCCTTCTGAATACAAATCTAGGCATCACATAAGAGTCAGGCACACATAATTTGCATTACAATTTTTTATATCCCTCATGTACCTAAGAGATTCCCCCAATTAATTCAGGAAAAAAACCAAATACACTGCAGTAAATGTGCTACAGTGGATTCCAGAATATTATTCTGGGAATGGCATTATTTTTTCCACCTAGGAAACACTTAATGTGGCAATATTATCATGGCCTTCAGAAGAGATCTGTCCACATGCATGCACTAGATATAATAATCATTTTTCTGCAGCTGAATGCTTGCTCCCCTAACCAAACTGCTATCTCCCCTTTTGTTTGTCTTTTGAAATTGTTTCTCTGTTTGGTTTTCTTTTGTCACTGGCCTTCTGGATGATCATTTTGTAACATCTGGATAGTTTCACATGAACATCTGGAATGGAATTTTTTGAACTGTCTGTCGCATGCAGACTACTTCCTGAAGAAGTGTATTTTCCCAGCTGTTGTCAAGGCATGGTTAAGCGACTGTACAGCCTATAGAATATAGGAAGCACAAACTATGTTTTATCTGAAGCCCCATGAGTCTCTTTTCCTTCCCGTTGTCTTTTGCCCTGGAATAAATGGTTAAGATATAAACAACAGGAACGAGTAGGAACAGTCACAGGTGGTGTCCACGAGCTAGCAGACTTCGAAACCAGGCAGGTTTGGTTGCTGGGTCTGGCAGATAGTAATTCTGTAACCTTGAGCAATTTTCTAAAGATCAGTGTCCTTCCTTCAAGATTTGAAGTATGAATAAAAGTCTACCAGGCTAGTTGTATTAAATGAGACGATTTAAACAATATATCTGGCTCAAAGTACAGATTCAACAAATAGCATCTGTTGTATTTATCAGAGTGTGCTACAGAACACAACTTAAGATTTCTTCTTTTCCTGACCTCCAGTGGATTTTAAGCATGTCATTTGTAGTTTGGTATTTACATAAGATTTTTAAGAGTACTTTTTTGTGATTTTCAATTGAATCTTCTCTGCAGAAATATTGCTCTTTATGTGGGAGAAAAGGAAGGAATTCAACTGTTTTTGTTTGTTATAGGGAACTTGGATGATTCCCAAGCTTCTTCAGTTTAGAATAGGAGGTGTCTTCACAGTGGAGAGTGTGCCTGTGCATTATGTCCCACCCTCAGTCAAGGGAGGTGCTATAGATAGCTGGTGGGAAAAAGAAGGCAATTTTCCTTAAGAGGTTAACCCTACAGTCAAACTATTCTGGAAGGGCCACACACACATTCAAGAATATATGCCTTTGCAATTGGGCTTAAAAGTAAAAATAGGGCACAAAGTTATGTGGGTAGTAAACAGAGCATGTCTGGGAATTGGGAAAGGGGAGTGAACATGAGCAATTAAATAGATTATACAAAATTCTGACATAACTTATTTGTAAAAATCTCTCAACTAAAAAACGAGAAGCCTCATTCTTGAGTTTCAAACTGCAAGGTGATTTCCCCTCCCACTCCCAGATCATGAGTTAGCATGGTTTAGGAAAATTATCTTTATTTTGTTTTTGTGACAGGGTTTCTCTCTATAACAGCTCTAAGGAAAATGACCTTAATTTCAAACATTTCATACATGTATTCGAAATAGAATGATTTTCTTCAATGAATTTGTTTATTCTCATACTTTCTGTGCTAGTTGGAAAGAAAATGGACTCCAAAGGGGGTAACACTACTAGGAGATGTGGCCTTGTTAGAGGAAGTGTGTCACTTTGGAGGTTGGCTTTAAAAGCTTTCTTCTCAAGCTTAACTTAGTGTGACAGTCAGTTGACTTCCTGCTGACTTCTGGTGAAGATACAGCACTGTCAGCTCTAGTGCCGTGTCTGCCTGAACACCGTCATGCTCCCTGTCATAAAACCTCTAAACTCTAAGGAAGCCACCCCAATTAAATGTCATGGCCATGCTGTCTCTTCGCAGCAATTAAAACCTAAGCTACTCCCCCTTAACACAACTCAGCATCTGAGCATGCTTTGGGTTCCATTCTCCTGATGCTTACAAGAATCTGTTCTCAAGTCAGGTGGACAAGATAATAAAGAAGGGCAAAATCAATGTTTGTTAGATTAAAAACATAGACCTACATATACCTCGACTTAGTAAAAACATGGAGTGACATAAAGCAAAATGCAACATTGATACAACCAAAGAGTAAAAACATAACTAAAATATTCAAAATGCAGATTGGCTGTTCATCTAGGGTGAATTGGCTATTTCAGTGGAACCATGAATATAGAATTTTAGCATTTCCTTATGTTATAAAACAGTGTGAGAGTATATGTGTGTATGTGTGTGT
>NC_022030.1:116038-121967 GCF_000317375.1 Microtus ochrogaster
AAACCACTTTTAAGTGTTTTCCTGGCAACGCATTCTCCAAACAAATTTCAAATTTCAATGAAGTACTTTTGTGAAGACTTCAAGAAGCTAAAAGTACAAGGTTGTCAACACAGTGAGAAAGAAGAAAAAACCTAAGCCTTCATTTCTACCACAAATAAGCAGAAGATATAAACACAGTTGTCATCCATTAGTAGTCCATATGTCTCTAAAGAACTTGATAATGAGTGAGTTTCATTCTCTGACATACTATAATAATTTTACCTTAAAGAGCCCTGAAGATGGTGGGGAGAATGTGCATTTTTTTGTTACTCTCAAGTGTCAATTGTATAGGCAAATTCTAATGGTAGCACTACCCGACATGAGCTGAACACTAACCCTCTTCTCTAGGGTAGTCTTCAGTGTGAGTGCATATAGGATGCATTCCTACTCAAATGGACAGCAGGCTGACTGCCACATACAAACATATTTTAAGACTTCTTGTTATTAGAACCTTGTGATACAAGCAGACATTAATCTCTTGCCAATGTTCCCTTGAACAATAACAGCTAATATCTTTTGCTTGTCACATTCTATGGTCTATTTTAAGGGTTTAGCAACAATATCCTATATAGTGGACACTATTATTATTTCCCATTTATGAGTATGGAAATAGATTAGAGCAATCAACTTGCCAAAGATTATGTGCCTTACTTATGATAAGCTGAGGTATGAACCCAGGCTGATGTAATAAATGTTGTCCTTAGTCAACAATCATGAGAATGCCCTCAAATTGTCTATGAATTTGCATAAGCCCATAGATACCAGAAGGTAGACACTATAGACTCATTTGGGTAAGAAGGCATGAGCAGGGGACATAACATGAACAATAATAAACTAAATGCTAATTATATGTAGCTGACGTAGCCAGGAAAGAACATTAATGTGACTCTCTGCCAAGTGTCTTGAAATGAACAGAATACCACCATAGTTCCTAGAATATGATTAAGAGAATTTAAAACAGTACAAAATGGCAGAGTGAGCAACTAGTATGATTCTTAGCATCAGGGTAAAATGAATGCTCGCTCATTTTTTGAAGGTGATTGTGGACCAACAAGAACTTGATTCAAAATTTGATTTCTATTTATCTTTTGGAAGAGGGGGCATGGGGAGCATGCCCACAGCAGAGTGTACATGTGGAAATTAGAGGACCACGTATAGGATGGGTGCCCTTCTTCCATCATGTGGGTCCTGGGTACGGAACCCAGGTCTTCAGGATTGGTGGCAAGCACCTTTACTTCCTGAGTCATCTCCTATTCTAATTCCCAACTTTAGTTCTTAGGATCTGCAATTCTAATTATCAGTTTTTCGGGAGCCTTGGGAAGATTTATGAATGCTATATTTGATCTAAAATTTGACTTAAGATTCCCTGTCTCTGGAGCTGTTGCCGTGATAGCAAATGTACTTACACATACACAGCCACAGTCATATCAGAGGATTATCAGTGTATTCTGAGGCAATCTCAAAGAGGAAACTGTTCATAAAAGTTCCCTAGGTAGATGACATAACCACCTGTTATTGTGGAAATGCTCCCAAATAATTTTACATCAAAGAAAAGGACAGTGTCTGATGGGTCCATTTCATGCCACCTAAAGTTGTAATTTCAACTGTCATAACCCTTGCCTGGACTGGACTGTAATATACACAAAGGATATGTAGAGTCCTTATCTTACCAAAAAAATTTTTTTTTTGAAGATGTGAAAAAAATACCCTCTGAAAGCAAGAAGGGTGTGTGATCATTTTTAGCTGGTTCGCTAAAGTGAGCTAGAGAGTGAAGCTAGCTCTCAAGAGGAATTGTTGGACTGTCATTGCTCCTCATAGCAGAATGGGAACTAGAATGAAGATCCCCACGGAAAAAAGAAGAAATGGTATAGCGCATACTTCAACATGGAAGCAAGACTTTAAAAATATAAGTACAAAATAAATAATGTTGGTATAAGGCAGCTGCATTTGGAGGGGCCAGTTTGAGCAGTGGTTGAGTCCTCCCCTTCTGCAAGTGTAGTCCACTGTTCACAGCAGTGAACATTCTGGTGTGTTTTCTTCTCCCATTTTCAATGAATGACTAGTTCATAAAAATAATAAGCCTGCATGTATGAAATCATGTTCCTTATCCTTTTTCTATTAATGCAGTTATTCTCTACATTGTATCGTGATAGGGTTATCTCATTTATGATCTTACATACATTTTCCCTATTTTGTTACTTGGAGATTTAGTTTTTGTTTTCCTTATTTTCAGTACTTGATAGTGAGCCCAGGGCTCTTCACATTCTCATCACTTTACTATTGAGCTGTATCCTTCCTTCATGTTGAAACAAAACCTCCTGCAGCCTAGGATGGCCTCAACCTTGCGGTGCAGCAAGGCTTGCTTTGAACTCATGATTGTCCTGTCTCTACCCTCTTGAGTTCTGGGATTACAGCTGTGTGCCACCACACCCTGCTGTATTTTCAAACATAAATGTTACATCCTTTTGCAACACTGGTGTTTTATGATGTATTTCCCCATATTCCTATGATGGTACTTCATGTCATTTCTAGCTTTTCGTGATTATAACCAATGCTGGAATGGACATCTTACATACATACATCTTTGTTTTCCAATGAATATTTTAGCAAATACATCTGATCAAAGGATTTTATTCTGGGTGAACACTGACACATAATAAAGTGAAAAGCAGTAATTAAAAATGCTTAGGAATATAGACGTTTTACTATTTAATTTGTAGAAAATGTCTTTTATACATGTTCTAACTACATTTGTACTATCAATTCAAAAGACCTTACAGTATATTTTCTAGTATCCATCCACCAAAGTGTCAGAAAGTGAAGTTCTATTTATGACCAGAAATTGTCAACACTATAAAGGAAATACATCAAAAACTTTTTGAAGTTGCTAAATCATAATTCAAGATAGTCAACCTAAGACATTCAGTCCCTAACCTCCCAAAAAAGTCAAAAATAAAAGTGGTTCAAATATTTAAATACCCTTTGTATTAAAATCACCAGTAATAAGTTAAGTTGGAAAATGGAGGTTTTAATGTTTTGGTCTTTTGGAAACAGTGATAATCGATAATGTAAACATTTGTGTCATTTTTAATGTATATTATCTCTAAAAATATGCAAGCCACTATAGGATGAGATCAAACAAAGAACTTGGTTCCACTGGCATGGGGTTGCTCATAAAAGCTGTGGTTAGTCATAAAGCTGACAAATTTGCCATCAAACAAAATTTTGAATTTGTAGAGTTCTTCTGAGGATAAGAGAGCAGAAATGTATAGTTATCTTATGAATTAGAAAAAAAAAGAGTGGGTCAGAGATAGGCTTAAACAAATAAAGGAAGGTGGAACCGCTCTAAGATCTCTCCTAAAGGACAATAACTAGTACAGCCTAAACATCCGGAATCTGGGTGTGATCTCCTGGCCTGAGAAGCCAGCCCTTTCTCTTTCATGATGTGGTGTTGTTTGGTCCTGCTTGGTTGAAAGTCTCATTCATCCCCTCTCATGCAATCACGCTATGACTCTTCAGTATGTCTGTTTACGGAGGGCTGTAAAATCTTCCAGGACATTAGTCACCTCAGATCTGGACTATATTCTGTTAATGTCTTTGTGGCAAAAGAAACTGGGAAATGTTGGACGATTGCTGTGGAAAGTCTAAAAGCATCCAATGTGTCTTCTTGAAACTCCTTTGTTGCCTTTAATTGAATGGAAAAGATATTTTTAACCCACTTAAATCAGTGTGCCCCATAGCTACTTTTGCAAGGCTGCTTTGTAGATGCTGTAATGATTAACAGTATCTGAAGTTAAATTTTCCAGAGCCCTGTGGTGTGGCCGTAGTGGGTGGGAATGTGTATTAGCCTAAAGGCCCTGCTGAGAAGACAGAGACCTCCCTCCCAATTGTCCCTCACTGATGGTGGGCTTGGGATGTATTTCTAGAAATAATTATTTACAGAGCACTTGAAACAACAAATGAATCACCCTCATCATTGTACTTGCTCTCTTTTGAGATGTCTGTCTGCTCAGCTTTCTAAAATTGGAAGATTTTAAAGTTCAACAAAAAACACATTTTCAAAGAAATATTTTGAGGACACCAATGTCTTTGGTAATTATACTTTCAGTTTTTATACCCTCTGCTATTGTTTGCCACTACCAGTACATTTTGGTTTGACCTGGATTCTTTAGTTTAGCATGGGTTATTCTTACGCTACGTATAATTTTCATTATATATATGTATATGTTTACTTAGGTGTATATACACACAGACATATATATGCATACATATACATACATACATATACACACATATGTAGTTTACATCCAGGAGCAGTTTCCCCTCCATCCTCTCCTCCTAGTCCCTCCTTCTATCCCGTCCAAGAGGAGCCATTCCTCCTGGGTTTCTGTTTAGGAGAGGGCAGGTCTTCCATGAGTATCCACAAAGCATGGCATAACAAGTTGCAGTAAGAGTAAGGACTTCACCCAATTGGTGAACCCTCTCTGATGACAATCGGGCTAGGCACAAATCTAATCATAGGAGATGACCAGTTCAGGTTCCATATCCACTATTGCTAGCAGTCTTAGCTGAGGTCACCCTTGTAGCATCCATTCAGCCAGGTTTTTACCTGAGTCCCAAAAGCCCCCCTTCCAGTAGTCTCTTTCAGTATGCTCCCCTCCCCAACCCAACCTGGTTGCTTATGTTCCCATTCCCGCATGCCCTCAGTGGATCAAAGACCTCAACACCAATTCAGAACTTGATACAAGGGAAAGCGGGAAATAATCTCTAGTGAATTGATACAAAAGACAATTTGTGAATTGAACACTAATAACATAGAAACTAAGAATGACAATTAATAAAAGGGACCTTATAAAATTGACAAGTTTCTGTAAGGTAAAGGGCACTGTCAATAGGACAAAATGGCAGCCTACAGAGTGGGAAAAAAAATCTTCAATCCCACATCCAATAGAGGACTGAGTTCCAAAATACATAAAAAAAAACTCAAGAAACTAGATATCAGCTTGCTTAATTTCCAGTACTAGGATAACTAGTTATTGTATCTCCATACTTTTAGTCGGATGCCTTTTACCACAAAGATCTCAAATTTCATACATGCAACCTCACCGTGACTTCTGACATCAAGAATAAAGTAGGAAGCAGCAGGAGAAATTAGCAGAATTGGACACTGTGTGATTTGGCAAAAAAATCATTTTGTTAACAAGGTTCTAGATTGCACTTTCTCAGTCCATTTCAAGTGAGGTGTGTGTGTGTGTGTGTGTGTGTGTGTGTGTGTGAGAGAGAGAGAGAGAGAGAGAGAGAGAGAGAGAGAGAGAGAAAGAGAGACAGAGAGAGAGATATTTGGTTTTATAGTTTTTGTAATTTTGTTTATTTTTAAAGTTTTCACACAAGTATCTAACCTGTATTTAGCATTGTCACCCTGATCCTGTTCCTACTTTCCTATCCCTCTCATCAGTCCCTTGTTCTTCTGGACAATTTCATTTCTGTTTCTTGTCATATATACATATATGATTTTTAAGAAATTAATCATCATGCTAATGGACTTATAACAAATCCAGAGAAGGCTGCACAATTCTGGAGAAGGTTGCAATACAACTGAAATATAATGCAGTGGCAAACTGGAAACAGCTTCTTTTGAAATTAAAATGAACTGTTGTCAGTGTATGAGGCATTGACATATTAGGGTTTAAAAATGGCCTAAACACTCAAATTCCTTCTAGAGGGATCAGTTCAGTTGAAGGATATGAAAAGAATCCTATTTGCTACTTAAACCACATCAAAAGCTGAAGTTGGTGATTGTTATTTACTAGCAGTGTGCCTATTGCAGAATTATGTAGGAAGAGATTAATAAAGATTTCTTTTCTTCTTCCTTAAAAATACATGAGCAGGC
>NC_022030.1:123162-138936 GCF_000317375.1 Microtus ochrogaster
AAAAACCACATGAGCAGACTTAAACACTCCTCAATGTAGTCAACTTGTATGTAAGTAAATGTCCTATGAAAGATTTAAGCTAAACTCATTGGAAATCTTCCCAAATGTGAGCATGAAATTTATGAATGAACAAAGAAAATGTATTTTTAAGTACACTTGTGCCACAGTTTTCAAAAATCTTAGTAAGTGAAAAGACCTTTCCTTATCAGCCTTCGTTTTCCTATGGGTGAGTGCCTGCACAGGTTTTTATCTCAGCTACGAACCTGGTGTAGACAAATTTTACACGTGCAGTGGTTATCATGCTGTGATCCAGAAAGCATGAGGGCAACAGGAGGGAGGGAGGCTTAGTGCTTGTCTGTATTTCACAGCACTGCAAGTCTATGTCATCTGTTGCCAGACAGAACAACACAAGCCAAGATAATACTGGAGGCTTTGCCCCTTAGGCATGATGTTTGTGACCTGTGCATTAGTGAGAACAGTCATGCTCAGGTTGCTGGACAGGGATTGCTCAACAGTTGCACATGGCCTCTTGTTCTTGACTAAATTCTTTAACATCTTCTAACCCTTTCTCACCTTCAGAAATAAGGAACATAATATACCTTCATAACCCCGAGAATTAAAGAAGAAGAATTTAAAATCTAGGCAGCATATAGGTGGAGCATCTAATAAGAAAAGAGAAATTTTTCTAAAATTTTAAATTTCTACTTCTAAGGAAATGAAGTTTCAGTGGGACAGCTAGACTCCAGCATTCTTTGTAGAATTAGTCATAGTAGCCAAAATATATGAGCAATTTGAACACTTATCTGTGGATGAATAGGGAAATGTGATGTATACCACCTCCAACAGAATATTGTTCCATTTTTTAAAAAAAAAAGAAATCTGAGGGGATAAAGCATTGGAAACTAGAACACCTCTAAATGAAACAAACCAGATGCAGCAGAACAAGTAGTATAGCTTCCCCTTTATATGTGGAGTTTAAAAGTCAAAATTCATGCAGGCAGAGAGTGGATTGGTGGCTCCCGGGGTTGAGGAAAGAAGGGTAAGAAGGAGGATTGAAAAAAGGTCACAGAGATTCATAAGATGAATGCGGAGGTCTACTTAGCATAGTGTGCTTGGAGTTAACGACTACTATGTATATTGAAAAGCTAGCTAACACAGTAGACCTTAGGTCACATTTTATATCATAAAATATAAATAAGGAAGGCAAGAAGAAAGTTTGGGCACCCATGGACATGTTTATGTAGCAGATGATTCTGGCACAACTTCAGTGCATAAGCAGCAGCGTGCTTGTGGTGCTGCATATACTACTTTTTTGTTAATTAACACACCATAAAGTGTTTTATTTTTTAAAGGGCAAGTGCAAATGCCTGCTTTAAAAAATGTTGCTACCGCAGGAAGTCACGCCGCTCATGCAGTGTTTCTGAGAAGCCGAGTGTTTCAGCTTATAGTCGAGCTCTGAAAGCTTACGCTTGAACTTGGAAACCTTGGCAAACTACTTATAAGTTTTGAAACCAGAGTGAATCATCTTTGGTCCAGACAACTGTTTGTAGATGTTTATGGAGCAGCAGTCTTGGAAGGCGTAGACAAGCATCTTTCAGAGACAAAGGGCAGATAAACTTGGGTCTTAGAAGGCCTCAGAGTCTCCAGGCAGAGGGAGTGCTTAAGCACCAGTCAGCACATGGAAGATGAAGAGTCAGCTCGTGGAGTCAGAACTCATCTCTGTTGCCTATAGTGAGGTCAGACATAGCTGGCCCTGTCTCTGCCTTGCTCTGGAATGTGCAGTTTGGGGAATTGGCACAACATATGCTCCCCTGCTTTCCGGGCTTGAGTAGTAATGATCCCTTTCCCTGATTTAGAGTCTGCATATGCTCTCCCAGACTCCACAAAACTGTATCCGCTAACTATGTTTCTGCAAATCGGGTGAAATCTCAGACTCCTGATGGTCTTTTAAATATTTTTCAAAAGCCTTTTGAAGATGTCAGTTTTTTTCATTCACCAGTTTGACATGGACAGGCTCATCATTTGGAGAATAGTAAAGGTTTTGCAGCCAGCACCACCATCCAAAGTCAGATCATATTCGGCACTCAGAAAAACAACTTTCCGCAGATAAACAGCCATTCCCCACATGCTCTCCCTCTCAATTCTTGCTCCAGCTGTTCTGGGTCGATGTTGGAGCCAGGAAGAAGATGTGGAAGCAGGAGAACAGTTGGGAGACTCTGGCAGCAGTTCAGAGGATAGATGGTCGCAGCTTAGCGTGCAGGGCCGGTAGTGAAGGTGTAAGAAATGACTGAGGACAACAGACACCTTGAAAGTAGAGCCAGTAGGATTTCCTGACTAACTCAACATGCCAAGAGGAAGTGTTGATGGCTTTCCCACGAGGTGGAAGAGACAAGAGGCACAAAAGAGGAGTCCCTGGCTTTGTCTTGAGCAACTGTAAATTTTCAATTCACGTCAAAGCAACTCAGGAAGTCTGGGAGTGCAGAGAGTTCTGATAGAGAGGCACAGGCATTCATTGTGGGATTTGTTATCCATAAAGGATGTATTCGGCATCATGTTGAGGGTGAATCGACACTGTACAGTGATCTGGAATCTACATGAGAAGTGTAGATGAGCAGTAAGATTCGGGGGATTGAAAACCAGGTCCCCGGTATTGCCAAAGATGTCTATGATGGCAGTGTTCCAGCCCTCAGAAGGGCCTCATCCTTCATAGTCATAGAGAAATGACAACCTTAAAATTCAAAGCCCAACTTTTAGGGTAAATTTCCTCACAAGAACATTGCAGGTACTCAAGAAGCCTCTTGGTTTGAGGGTATGAATACTGATCTGAGAAAAATGTGCTTGAGTTTGGTGTGATGTGTGCACAAGTGGTGAACAATTTGATAATTCCATTAGATATACAAGAAAATGAAAGTGATACTCAAAATCCTTGGAACGAGAAGAGGGCTCCAGATCCATAAAAAAGAAAGATGTGACTAGCCATGATATACATTAAGCAAAAACAAGAAGGGTATACTGTTTATCCTTCAGGATTCATATTCTAAGTTATCTATCAGAGTTTGCATTCTGTATATTTAAGAATATATCACAGTAGCATGGAATATTCGAAGAATAAACTCTGAGTTCAAATGTGTAAAGTTTTGGTTACTAGAAATAGATTGACTATCTGACAGTCTTTTTAAACACTGGATGTTCATAACTAGCTTTTAATTTTAGCTTTTGTTTGTATATGTAAACTTTTAAAGACAGATATTTTCAAATTTATGATATTTTAAAAGCCATTCAGGTAATTTTGTATGTATTGAGAGAATGAAGCATTTATTACATTAACTTTTTTTCACTCATGATGAGCCAGACTATTTATTTTAGTGTTGACGTGATGTCACTTATGATGCCAAACACAGAGGTCAAACTGACTGATGTAGATAGTTGTTAGTGTTCATTACTTTCTGTATATTTAGTGTTGTGGAAAAGAAATAAAAAATAATTAAAATTTCAATTTGTCAAATAGATGTTCTCTTGAAAACAAACACATCTTTTTCTACCATCCAGGAGGACAGGGCAGGTGACCCACCTATGTGAGACTATTCTTCAGTTCTCAGAGTCAAAGGAAACAAAGTTTGACAACATAGCCTAGCCAGCCACATGTGGAATAGGACTTCTTACTTTATAGAAATGAAATTTACATTAAAAGATTGTATGTCAACATTTGTGTTAATATCTTTGCTTTTCATGGTATGAAAGTAGTTCCTTGGGATCTTAGAATATCCCTTTTAGAAAAATAATTGAAAACAGAAGTGGGCAAAATTATAAATTTAAAAAGAATTTATAGCCTAAAATGTAATTTGAAAATAATATGTGGGGCTCCAGAGAAGGCTATCTAATGAAGAGCATATACTTCTCTTATAGTGGACCTGAATTCTATTCCTAGCACCCTCCCAGTTCATAACCACCTATAAGTCCAGCTCCAGAGGATCGAACACATTTTTCTGACCTCTGAAGTAACCCGTACTGACCCTCGACACAGACCTAAAAAATAAGTCTTTTTTTTAAAAGAACTATAATTTGTAATAAAGTTTTAAAATTAAGATAAAGGACATTGCCTATTTCAACCAGTGTTTTAAAATTCTAAGTCAGTTTTCCAAACATGTGACATGGATACATAAAATTCCTTTTTGTGATAAATTATTTTCAGTCTTAAGACGAAGGCAAGGGTTTGATATTTACCCTGCAGCATCTTTTTTCACAGGGATATTCTAAAACCCCCAGAAGCTACCCAAAGCCAATGACAGAACCCAACTCTCAAAATCCTCTGCACACTCCAGTACATCCAGATCTGAGATCATGTCTATTGGTAAATTAGGCATGATAAGAAATTAATGATAAAAATTAATTTACAGCAATAATATCAAAGCAATCTAGTTAACAGTATGTATATATCTGTCTTGAAAAGGTCTGTCTTGAAAGAATTAATACAAATATAACATACTTGAACCGTGGTTGACCATGAGTAATTGAAAGTAAGCTAAAGCTAAAAGGAATTTGGCTGCTAAAAGTGAAAAAGTATTTTGAGTAAATGGTTTTTGTTTATCAATTCTTTCCTTAAACATTTAGTGCTTCCCAGCTCCTGTTTATCTTCAAGAATTCTGAAGCTCAACTGTCCCCTGGAATTGTGGATAATGGGGGAATAACTACGTCCCTACTCCATGAACAATACTCCAATTTCAGCTTGAGTTTTGACAGGACCTTTTATATTTATGCCTTATTCTCTGTCCTCAAATACCTTATGTTCTTGAAATGGTCTTCCTCTTGTCACTTCATGACTAAAGACAAATATGGTAGGATTAAAATAACTTGAGACAGGTTGGTATTTTTATAATCAATTCAAATAATTATTTGAAATGAGCAACACCCATTTGACAAACCCTAGAGTACTTATTTTAAAATTGTTTTTGAATTTGTTGACCTACATATATGTTTGCTTTTGTTACCTGAAAAAGCAATGGGATTTGGAGTAGTTTGTGTGTACTTCTCTATAAACTCTATATGCCATTGATGATGTCTGCAGTGTAAGAGAATCATTTATCCTTTATCATTGGTGTCATCTTGTCATTTCACGTTCTTCAAGGAACGGGATGTGTAACTGGGGGAAGATACCCAAGTGAAAAGAGAATACTGCATTTCTTCAGAAATAAAAAAGAAGTTAAATTTCATTTTTAATGTTGTATACTTAGATATGAAATTAGGGGACTTGAAACATGTATAGGACAGAATTTAAGTCGAAGGGTTGCTTCTATGAAGTATATAAACAGAGGATGGTTGGAAGGATTGTTTGATATTTTAATCAAAGGGTCTAATTATGGCTAGAAACAGAAATGGAAATGAATTTTCAAGAATGGAACAAAGGAACTAAATGTCGATCAGATTTCAGAAATCTTATATAGAAAGCACAGTCTATCTACACTGGCACTATAGAGGCCTGGGATTATTTTTAAAGCCACTCCCAAGGGGTGACTCCAGTTTCACTGTAGCTAAAGACAGGAAGCATAGCATGATCTTTGCAATTTCCAGACCCACAGGACATGGTGAAATGTTTGGAACAGGGGGAGGCAAGACATCATGTCCCCAGAGGTGTACATGTCACTGTCTGCTGTGAACAAGGTTTCAGAGTTATGATGATTAGCTAACCAACGGGGAATGACTCCTCCTGTTGGTGAGTCTGTGTATTCCTTTGCACTCTTGTGCCTGAGTCAGCCTGAGAATGGTTTTCATGCTGATAGTGAGGGACATGAAAACCTAGGGCAGAAACTACTGGGGAACAGGAGATGGCAGAGGAAGGTGATATTTAGGTATTAGAAGGCATGTTAGGTGCATGTAGGCAGTAAATATTCACTAGCTTACAGTTTATCCTTTTTTGGAGAAAGTTTAAAAGTGTTAGAAGGGCAAGGGTCACATCCTGTAACCTGGACATAGGACCTTTTGGGCATTCCTAGGCATTGTTGGGAAAATGAGCTTCTTAACTTGGAAGTAAAGTAAAAGGAACAAAGGGAAAAGCAAAGCAAAGAGATAGTTCTGTCCCTGCTCTCATTGGAGCCAGTTTGGAATAAAAACAAACACAACACCTCCCAAGACCAACAGCAACATCCATAACAATTTCCTAATTTACCAGCCTTGCTTTGGACTGAGGAGGAACAGTTGTGTTTCAGTCATTAATAGAAAAGGGAACTGTGCCTAAACAACCTATTATGAATTCTTCTGGGAAAACATATTACAAATAATTGGAAACAAACCTGAGACTGTGAACTTGGCAGCAAATGTATACAAGAAAGCAATTCTGCCCTGGCCCCTGGATGATTGATTAAATCCTTTATTCCCTTTACCTTTCATTCACACTGTGTTTATCAAGAGGAAAGAGAAAAGAAATGTTGTGTAACAATGTCTCCTTTAGATGAATTACTTACAAAAAAATGATCAATGACCTCCAATCAACGGCTTTTTCATTTTTTCCCTCAATTTTTAATGTTTGAAACTATTTGTAATTCTGCACCGGTCCTTGTAGAAAATGAGGCCCTAAGTTTCAGCCTGTCCTGCCCCCCACGAGCTAGCCAACAACGTGTACTGTTTCTGAGCTTCTTTGAGGGCATGGCCCAGCAGCTTCCTGTGGTCAATTATTAGCTAGAGGCCAGAAAAAGAACAAGAACACTGTGTACTTGGTAAATCGGCAGAAAACTTCATCTTCTGCTTGTGTGGGAGGCAAAGTCCCTATGTGCACTCTGTTTCTTTGAAAGGACTCAAGATCTGCTGGAGCCCCACAGATGTCAGGAGTGCAGCATGCCAATGGCCTGCAAACTTTGTAAATAAATGATTAGGATCCAGGCTGCACAGAGTAATGGGAAGACCCTAACTCCATTTGGGACACCGATGATGAACTGTTGGCATTCATTCTATAAAGTGAACAAAATGAAGATCAAGCTCCTTTGGGAAACAATTTCTTAAAACCACATTCATTAAGAATATCTAGCCATCTGCACCCATCACAGTGCTAAGCCACAAATACAGCAGTCCCACCCACCTTTCAAGTCTGATGTTAGATTTATAGAAAGGCCCTTGTTACATCATATTCTTTCCCTTTTTCATCTCTCTCCTCTTACAAGTTCCTGCCCAGATGTTAGTAATTCTGCAGCCTCTTCTTCCTGAAGCTTTGGTGTTGGTTCTTGGTCACCTCCTTTGATCTCAGGTCCTGAAAATGTCTTGTTAAGGGATGAGAACACAGACCATCACCATGGCAATAATTTCAGCATAGACCTGGAGGGCTTGAGCTTGGAACTCGTCTGACCCTTTCTTGCTTAACTGGTTGTATAGAAACTGGATATGGATAAGAAAAATACAGAGACACAAGGATGTGTTTGGAGAGCTTCATGCATGTTCTTCCATTGACATATAAAAGAACAGTTAGGAGGACCAATGAAATTGAATCAAGGACCTGGACCTCAATTCACACACATACGAACATTTCATTTTTTGACGAAAAGCAAAAAATATAAAATGGAAAAAAAGCATATTCAACAAATTGTGCTGGCATAACTGAATATCAACATGTAGAATATAAAAATAGACCCATAGCTATGGTAATGTACAAAAACTCAAGTCCAAATGAATCAAAGACCTCAACATAAAACTAACCACATTGAACCTTATAGAAGAGAGAGTGGGAAATACCCTTGAACACATTGGCACAGGAGACTACTTCCTAAATATAATCCCATTAGCACAGATACTGAGAGAAACAATTAATAAAATGGGACCTCCTAAAACTGAGAAGCTTCTGTAAAGCAAAGGATATGGTTAACAAGACAAAACAGCAGCCTACAGAATGGGAAAAGATCTTCACCAACCCCACATTGGACAGAGGGCTGGTCTCCAAAATATACAAAGAACTGAAGAAATTAGTCATCAAAAGAACAAGTAATCCAATTTTAAAAAATGGGCTACAACCCTAAACAGAAAACTTCTAACAGATGATTCTAAAATGGCTGAATGACACTTAAGGAAATGCTCAACTTCCTTATCCATCAGAGAAATGCAAACCAAAACAACTCTGCGATTCCATCTTACACCTGTAAGAATGGTCAAGATCAAAAACAATGATGGCAATTTATGTTGGGGAGGATGTGGGGAAGCAACCTACCTCTAGACCCAGCAATATCACTTTTGGCTGTATATCCAAAGGATTCTCAATCATACCACAAGGACATGTGCTTAACTATGTTCATAGTATCATATTTGTCATAGCAAGAACCTGGAAACAACCTTAATGCCCCTTGACTGAAGAATGGATAAAGAAAATGTGGTACATTTACACAATGGAGTACTACCCAGTGGGAAAAATGGTATCTTGAAATTTCCAGGCAAATGGGTGCATCTAGAAAACATCATATTGAGTGAGGTAATTCAGAACCAGTAAGACAATTGTATTCACTCATGTGTGTCTTTGAGACATAAATCGAAGAAAAACAAGACTACAATTCCAGAGACTAGACAACAATGAGAACCCTAAGAGAGACATACATGGATCTAATCTACATGGGAAATAGAAAAAGACAAGATCTCCTGCGTGAATTTGGAGCATGATGATCATGGGAGAGGATAGAAAGGGAGGGGGAGGAAGGGAGAGTAGCAGAGAAAAATATATATCTCAATAAAAACAATACAAAAATAATTAGATATTAAAGGAACTACCCTAAGGTAATAATGTGAGAATAAAAAAAAAAAGAGGAGAAGGAAAGTGTTCAAGCAAGGGACAGGCAAGTGTGAGGGTGGGGTGGTGACAGTAGCTTGCAAATACAATGTCAGCGGTATCAGGAATATGATGAGCCTAAGGAACATGCTCTGCACTGGGGAGCTTTATCTAAACTCTCCTCCAAATATCAGTATTGTCTTTTTATTTTAAAGTCTCTTACATCTTTAGCTTTTTAGAAGGATCTTTTGGGAGCTTAAATCTATTGAGATTATCAGTGGTCATCACAAAATGTGACACCAAATCCATACATTTGTACAGATTTTCATTTGCACATTTGTGAGGTCTGAACACACCTTGTCTCTGAGAAAGATTTGACTCAGGGAATGAGATAGAAAGAAGCCTGGACTTCTCCTTCACACACAAGCAGGCTTTCTTCCAGTGGAATGACACTGGATCTGGCACATTAATTACACTGTCAGTTCCAAGACTTTATTTTAATTTTAAACAAGTGTTCCCACACAGGGACTGAAAACAAAACTGGAAAATGTTGCTTTAGTCTTCCTTTGTGTTGTTCTATGACTTCTAAGGGACCAATTGTTCTGTGCTACCCAATGTAGGTCATGGAACACTCTTCATTGTACTTGGAACTTGCTCTAATTTGTACCGCTGTATTAAAGAATACCATATCAATTACACAGCTGTTTATTTTGAGCATAAATATTTTTTTAATCTCCCTGTAGCTTAAATTTTCAGTACTTTCTATCTTGCAGAATATTCACAAAGTATAAACTGTCTTGTGTACCAATGTTTTTTCTCACTTGATAAAATACTTATGTAACAACACATTTACCACAAATTCAATTTATTTTGAAATGAATAAAAATTTATAATTTGGTTTATTTCTGAATATTAATGTTTTATTCACCAACTCCAAGATAGGCAGTTATAGTTCTGATTTTCTCAAAAGTTTATTTTTATAAACCAGAGAGATTTTTAATATGATTTGTGGTTAGATGAATCACTGAGTACAAAACTATCTCCTAACTTAGTGATCTTCTATGTCCTCTTTTGCCTCAAGCCTGTTGCCTCTTAAGAATTCTGTTCTCAATCTAGTCCAGTGATATCAGAGTAGGACGCGAGCATAATAATAATTCTACACCATACAGTCCAAAATAGGTAGAACTGGAAGGGCAAATCCTACACAGATTAAGGAAAACCAGAACCATAAAAGAAAATCTGAAGACTCATGGGTGAGGCATAAAGATGAAATGAAAATAATACTTTGAGGCTGTCATCTCCAGAACTGTATGGAAGCATGTCTAATGGTAAAATAGGAAGCAGATTTATGGAGCAGACTCATCAGCAAAAGTTTCCTGTCAATATAAGTCTTCTAGTTGTATTTACATGACCAAGTGTTTTCATTGAATGAATGTAGGAGGAGAGCCTCTTATTTCATTCCTGGCAACCCTAGCTAGCTCAGTCAGTAGAGCATAAAACTCTTAATGTCGGGGTCATGGGTTTGAGCCCCAAATTGGGCACAAATTTGTAGGAGGGGGGCCTCTTGTTTTATGTCCGGCTCTCTTAGACCCAAATTAATCAAACAGAAACTATATTAATTAAATCACTGCTTGGTCAATTAGCTCTAGCTTCTTATTGGCTAACTCTTACATCTTAATTTAACTCATCTCCATTAATCTGTTCATCAGCACAAGCATAACCTACCAGCAAAGTTTCAGCATGTCTGTCACTAGCAGATCCATGGCTTCTCCCTGACTCTGCCCTTCTTCCTCTCAGCATTCAGCCTAGATTTCCCTGCCTACCTAAGTTCTGCCTTGCTATAGGTCCAAAGTAGTTTCTTTATTCATTAATGGTAATCACAGCCAGAGGGGACTCCCACATCAAATGGACACTTATTGAACTGCTGATTTGTGGGATAGTGAAAAGATGGGCTGAAGTTCATAATGAGTGATTTCAGAATAGAATTAGAACACATCTCAGCTATGCTTTGGCATAATTGCTTAAAATTTAATGTTTCTTTTCCTTCAAAAAGAGTAAGAGCACTCCTCCCCAGGAAGCATTAGCTGGGTTAATGTTGCTTCAGTTAGTGCATTCCTGATCATGAGTAATGTTTTTGGATATCTAGAAACTTTATAATAATAACTGATGCTGTTCGTACTTGTAAGGTCCCACTGAGTACTCAAGGGAGTGGAAAAATGAATAATGAGTCTATTTTCATAGGCTATCTCTAGTTGAGACACGCCCAGAGCAAAATCTGGAGCAATGCAAATGTCTGAGGAAAGTGAGAGAGTTTCCTTCTGGTGTTTTCCCTCATGGCTTGTTCTGGAGCTGCTTCGCTTGGATTCCTTTCTGGCAGTGGAGAAGACTGCATCCCTCTATAGTCTTGGCTTGACAGCACAAAGATTTAGCAATGACATTTGCATCTGATAAAATGTAAATGAGAAGCTCCCCAAAGAGACTGAGAAATCCTATTTTGACAAGTCTTCTTTTATCCATGAAAATATTACAGAACTGCAGAAAGAAAAAAAACACAATGGTAAATAAAACATTTTCACCTGAGGTCACTGTTTTATTACACTAAAGGCATTGAGAAAGCATGATGTAAAAGGAACTCTCATATTTCAAAGACCTTTCAGAATCAGAAGTAAAAGGGGGGGGGATGCACATTTAGTAATGACTGTTCTCCTTTTGAAATTTCCAGGCACTTAGTGGTCAGGGTTCTTCTTATCTATCATGACCAGTGGGAGTCATATGCTCTCATTAAATTACGATGGATTATGGATTGCCCATCAGGGCATGTTTCAAATGAACATGATCAAAGCTCATGTTGAACAGGGACTTAGAAATAGATGCTTTCCTGGATTGTTTTGAGCTGTTGAAAGCAGGAATACCAGCATACATTCTAAACATACGTACATTCTAAAACAATCCATCCCAACACTGAGACTTTCAAAAAAGTGGTTCCCTTAAAGAAGCTGAAACGTTGACACTGTTCATGTGCTTGCTTAAAATTTAGACCTTCTGTGTCTTCCACAGTTCTATGGAACACCGAAATCACTGCACCATGAAATCTGTTTGGATATTGAGCTACAAAAAGGTCTTATCCTCCTATTTATTCCATTGCAAAATAAGAAGCAATGAATTCTTTTCTTTAACTGGCTGCTAAATCATGCAAACCTTTGGGCCCGGGATTTTGATTTTCACTAGAACAGGGTAGTAAAAAGAAGAGATGACAAATATTCTGTGAAGATAGCTGATTTTCTTATTATGTTTCAATTTATTAATGACAATCGATTTGACAGTGAAGAATTTGTTTAAATATTTCACGGCAGGCAAGGCTTTCATCCAGGAAAGACAAATGCAAGAATTATAACTCAAAAGAACAGGACGAAAACCAATATCAGTTTTAGGGCAATGGAAACAAAGATTGTGTCTAGAACAAAATACCTGGGGTGGGATAGTCAAAGAAGTGTGAAGAGGAAGTCCAAGCACAGAGTAGTCAGTGGTGCAGTCATATTGCATACACAGTTCACTATGCTGACATCTGTCTGTTGTTTTGCAATAGGATTTTTAAGAAGTCGGGGCCACATGTAGTCTTTGATGTCTCATCTTTGAAGCATTACATTCCAGCCAACTCTAAAATCATCAACTATGGAGGAATAGTTCTTCCATTGGGTTTGTGACTAGCTAGTGAAGTGGCCAGTTATCAAAGGCTCTCTAGATTAAATTACTATGCTGTGTACTACAAAGAAAATATCTCCAGTTCTAGTTAGAAGGAGTGTTGAGGCTCCTAAAAGGGCATCTGCATTTTTACAAGCAGATCCATTAATAATGGTTTTTTTTTTTTACAGAAATTGCTCCTTCAGATGATACACTTAATGCTTTCTCATTAATATATTAAAAATATGGGATTAACTGTTGATAGGATCTTTTCTGGTTGACTAAATCGAGGTTAATGGTTCCTAAGTTCAAATGTAATATCATAGCTTTCCCAGTCCACTTTTATGTATTCTTCTCAGATAAAAATGGTACACCATAAGGAAAACTTAGTATATTAAAATTGCCTTGTATTGAAGTCATATTAACATGCTTAGTAAATTATTATAAAAGGAAATAAAAGACCAGAGTTAATATTTAAAGTTTATTTAAATCAGCTTAAGCTAAAATGCTCTGAATTAAAGAAATAGGAAAGTTAATTACTCTTAATTTGATTTTTTTGAAAATAGCATACTCATATTAATAGAAGATTTCATTAAGAATCCTAAGAAATTCTTTTGTTTAGAAAGAAAAGTATCAGAAAGTACTAAATATTTAGGACTTTTTAAAACTTCATTCCAAAATTTTAAATTAGGCCTTAATTTTTGACAGAGACTGGCCGCTATGCTTAGGATTAGATTAGTTTAAAATGAAACTCCATAGCTTTCTACTATCTTACAATTCATGTTCTGGGGGATACAGAGAAAGCACAGCAGTCATGTCTTGGGTTTAAGATTATGAGAATGTGGTCCAGGACAGTTTCAGTGGAAGTGATGCATAGCGATTGGCTGATATATGTATTTGAAAATTAACCCAATGAGATTTCCAGAGAAATTTGGCATAGGATGTAGGAAAACAGAGGGAGTTTTTTAGGATGCTAAACTTTTGGTGGGGGGAAGCTGAAAAGATAGCTATTTAGTGAAATTGAGCAGCCTGGGGATCAAAAGGAGGATCTCATTTTGTGATACATATTGGGCAGCTATGAAAACCGAGTTAGTAGATAGTTTCTGTACTCTGCCTTTCATGAAAGTCAGCCCTGAGGATTTAGATATACAAAACACATTGACGGTACTGAAAGTCATGGACTTTGTTGGAATGACTGTATGAGTAGCTGAGATTAGAGCAGGAAAACAAGTGAACAAAAATAAAACGTGTTTTGTTGTTGTTATTGTTTTGGTGATGAAAACATTCATAAAATATATTTGATACTTAAAGTGTAAAGGTTACCATGATGTTCCTCGTGATCCATTCTACCTAGCTATCCTAACAGTATGAATATTTCACTTAGCTATATAGACTTTTGATCTGACTAATTTTGGTGTGTGATGGTTTTATGTATTTTCAAGGTTATATATTAAAAGTGGCAGAAAAGGCCAAGAATGGAGTACCATGTCACTCTAATGTTAAAAGGAAGGAACTAAGGTGTTAGACGAGTGACCTCATCCAGAAATTCAAAGTGAAATACTCCAAAATAAAACAAATTAACTTCATCCTTTAAGATGGGTCTCATATATTATTTATATGAAAATATTCAAGACGTGCAGCAGTTTGGAGTGACACACTTCTGTCTAGAGCTTTCAGATAAGGTATCTCAAGCTCAAATAGTGAGGGAGTTGGAGAAGAGAAAGTCAGACAAGGCAGGAGCAAAATGAGGGCTGTGTGTTGTCATCTGGGTCAACAGTGTAATTAAAGTGTAATTAATTGTTTCACTTACTGATAGCAGCTCCGATATGGTGAAGACAGAACTAGTCATTTTAGCTAATAACATGAAGATCATTGGTAACTTCCGTGAGAGCATGCATCATGGGATGGAGAAGCTTTGGAGAAATAAGAGCACTAGGGAGGTGTGGCCCAAAAACGAGCCATTGAGGGTGAAAATTTAGCTTTACCTTGTGCTGGTGGCAATGACGCAAAGGAGATGCTGTGTTCTTTTCCTAAATTTCCTATGACTTGTCTCCGTTCTGAAAACACTCTGCGTTCACACTCTAAGACCAAACAATTGGGCTAGTTTTTCAAGGTCATCTTCACAGTCTACGTCTCCCAGGTGTGGTTCGATTTCCAAGGTTGCAAAATGGCTTCCATTCTTTTATGAATAAAACCTTTGCCATGAATGTGAGTAGATAATCTCATTCTGGAATACAGACTTGTGGTTTGAATACCTGGGGACAGCCTACTTTCATCGTGCTGTGTCTATTTCATTGGCACACTCTTAGAGGTTGCCGATACGAAGAGGATTTGAAAATATTCCAAGGGAACATGCTACTTTCTGAACTTCACCCCTTCCACTACTCACTGCAAAGTTTCCGATGTGAATCACGGATCTCTAAGCCTCCTTCGTTCCCTTGTCCAACTATTCCCATGGCAACCTTGTGTCACTGAGACAGTTATTAGAACTACAGCACTGCCAGCAATCTAAAACAGACATAGACACATAAGAAAAGGCAATTTTCCAGGTAGAAATCTAATTTTGCTTGGTTGTTTTGTTTTGTTTGTTTTCAAAGCAGGGCAACACTGTGTAACAGCTTTGGCTGTCCTGAAACTCATTCTCTAGACCTGGCTAACCTCAAACTCACGAAGATCCACCTGCCTCTGCATCCCTACTGCTGGGATTAAAGGCGTGTGCCATGACTGCCGGCAGCTGAAATCTGATTATTTGTTGAATAAAATATTTTAAAACTGTATCCAAAGTAAAGAAAACTAGACATAGAGAGGTCTTGCCCATCTGCAGGGAGAACATGGCATATAGCATGATTACCTAAAGGGAAAAAGTCATTTGCTGCTCAGAATGTACTGCTGATAAAGTTATTTGGTTATGAAAGAGAAACATTCTGATGAGCTTTCCAATTTATCAGTGTATGAAAACTCATTTCTGAGAAAAGTGATTTCAAAATCTAAAAGGTCAACTGATAGTCATGGTTAGATATGTTCAGCTGGAACAAATTCCTGAGACAGCATGGCTCTCTACCCACCAGTGCATCTGTAATAGAAACCAGTGCAGAAGACACTGGACTTCAGAGCTTCCTGGGGTCTCACAGCAAGGCAGAGGTGTCATGAAGCCCTTACATTTCATCGTCTTTGAAGACAAACACCCTCTGCTTGTCATTCTGTAGGAAATCAGAAGTATGCTAAACAATACTGTAAATTTCTTACTATTGTGCTGGAGAAAATATCTGATTCAACATTAGGATTTAATATAGAGGAAAGAAGAAAGGAAAGGAGGAAAAGAGGAGGGAGGGAGGGATGAAAAGAGGAGAGAGCGAGAG
>NC_022030.1:139054-149768 GCF_000317375.1 Microtus ochrogaster
TCTTGGCAGACCAACTTGATGAGCATAGCAAAGCTGTGAGGAAAAGCCTTCTTTTGCTGCATATATCACAGTGCTATCCTATCGTTGACTAACCTAAATGAGCACATGCAAGCCTTCAAAAAATGTGCGAAATTCACTGATTCCAACAGAGTAAATCGTGCTTCCCCATAGCTTCAGCGTCTAGGAAATATTAAGGACACTCAGAAACCAGAGTGCAAAATATTCAATAAGTACCTCTTTTACTTCAAATCATTTGGGGATCGGGTAGTCAGGAGAAGACAGGAAAGAAATTCCGGCACAAATTAAAGAACACTTGTAACTTTCTGAGAGTGGCAATGTTAACCTTCAAAAGAAACAAGTTTTAACAGCTTCATGGATCATTTACTCTTTCTTTGAACATTTAATTGATTTCTCCTTAAGCAGAAAGAACAACCTAACTAAAACACATTCCTTTTTTTTTTTTTTTGCTCACCTGCTAGATGCCAACCCTATGGAATATTAGAAAATGTATGTAAATGACTCTTCAGATCTCCAGCCGTAGAGGATGGGCAGTGCTGTGGGCTTCAGCAGCTTTGGAGAGCATGTATTCTACCTCCCTGCTGGGTGTCGATTCAGTGAATTGATTCATCACTAAATATCAGCGTTGGATTGAATTAGCTGGGATGCTTCATATTTTTAATTATGAAGCATTTTGGTCTAGTCTGGTGTATGTGGTGTGAGTGCGTGTGTAGCATCCAATCAGTTTCTCATCTCAGCGTTTTGCTATATTTCTCCAGTGACTGAAGTAGTTTATTGGCAGTCAGTTTGTAAAATGCTCTCTGGAGTTATCTAAAAGTAGAATTCTAGGACGGAAATACATGTCATCGACTTGCCTGCCAGAAAATGTAATTAACACAGATGATATACTATCTTCTAAGCAGATGAAGATTCCGAGGCTGACCTCAGTCAAGATGGCAGTATACACATAAAATGCACTGAACTCTCTTCCACTGTGGCTCAAATCTTTTAGTTCTTTGGATATTTTAGTCCCATTTGTATGTGTGCGTGTGCGCATGTCTAGGTTTGTATATGGTATTTTCAAAACGCACCAGTCAATTTCAATATCTTTATGATTTAGATCTGATTGGAATTATTGTGTGGATGACATTACATTCCTACAGGTTACTAAAGGAACTATTAGAGTTTTTTTTTAACTGCTCCCCAAAATTCAGTATGTAGATATGCAGCTTATGAAACTGCTTTCGGTCTTTTAATTCTTCCAAAAAGTGCTAAAAGGCTATTTCCGTGTGAGTTCAAGCTCATAGACTCTACTCTGCGTGGCTTTTAAAGAGGAGAACTAGATTTCTCACATCTCCAGAAGCTGGCAGACTAAGGTCAGAGGTCAGCATGGCACTCATTTATTGTGAGAACTCTCTTCCCGGATTGCATACTTTGAACTTGTGTTCTTGCTTGGAGCAGACAAAGCTAGATTTCTGGCATCCTTTCATTAGGACACTAATCCCATTCAGGATGATGTCACCCTTATGATCTAATTACCTCCTAAAGGACTCACCACTGCCTATATCAATACCCCAAAAAGGATTTTGGGCAAGAACAGTAGGAATTCTTCATCTATTGAATACATTCAGTTCATATATGTTACAGTATCTGTATTATTTTGTACAAAGAGAAACTGCAAATCAATAATCCTGCCCATATCTCATTTTGAAATGTATTGTCCAATTCATGTTTGAGGTATTTGTACTTTATACTCAAAAGTTAGACATGTGACCATACAAAGCTAGTCTTCTTTTTGAAAGGTGTTTTCATAGCTGGCCAACATTGTAACACTAAAAACTGGAAAAATAGTTTATCAATGCACTTTTTATTATCAGTTACTTTATTATATATGATAGAATTTTATCAGTAGTTGATAATCTAGTTATATTTGTATTTTTCTTCAATAAGGCGCTTATATCATTTTTGCTCATATTTATTGTGAATTCTTTTCCTTATGATTTAAGAGCATTCATAAAAGTACTAAGGGCCCACTTCCTTTATTTGCAGTAGTTCTTTTTTATTCAAACCAACAATTTATTCTCTGCTCTTTTATGGGTAGGTGACCCTCACTGAGGGAGGAAGAGACATTTTCTTTTTAGGGAACGGTCTCTGATGGGTAGACCATGCTCCAGTGAAGGCCAGACATGCAAGAATTAATGGGCATTGCACACTGTACTTGACAGTCTTAAAAAAATCTATATAACTATATAATATTGGGTGGGAAAGGAAATGTGGATACATCTGAAAAAATTGAGAAGAGGGGGTAAATGTGATCAAAATGTATTATATGATCTTCTTGGAAAACTAACAAAAATAAGGAAAAATAAGAAAAGAATTATCTGCTCTTGAAGTACTGCAGTGAAAGCACATCCACTTTCTCTGCATTTGGGGAAGTTTCACTTGCACATGGAGAATAGTCTGATCAAATCCTATTTCTTCTGATGTCAATTGTGATAAATTATTTTTTGTTAAAAATGTCACCATTACATCCAGGTTTAATACAATTTCAGACAATTCATTTTTCTTATAGTATGTAATGGCCCGTGTAAATTTTTGTCTTCTTGGTCTATCAATTACTAAAAAATAAATAAATCAGAACAAAAACAAATCTATTGAATTGTCTGGAATCCAAGATTTGTCTTGCTTCCATCAAAATTTATCATTTGTGCTCTGTATGTCATCTCTGAAATATATGTCCCCATTTGTCATCTCATCAAGATTTCCAGTTCAGAATTATTTTGAATCCATGACGGGGTCCTAGTTTTGTCAGATATGGCTAACATTTTTCCACCAAGTGTTTGTTTTTTACTATATAGCAGTTGAGAGCACATTAATTTGTAGAAAACTATAGTTGACTTAATAGTTAATTTTGAGGATGCTGTGAGAACCAAGAGGATGCAACAGCTTAGAAAAAACAATTACAAATAAGCACAGACTACAGTATAGGGAACAGGTGACAGATAACCAACACTATCACCTGATCATCTATTGACTTGACCATAAATACCTCCATTACTTGGCCACACTAGGATGTGTGAACATATGCCTGCATCTGCCATGTGGGGAAAGCAGGTGGCAAACTAACCCTGTAAATCATTTTCTTCTTCACGTAGATCCACATTTCTTTGATTAATGGGAGACCAAGTGCTGATGATCCATCCCCTGAGCTCCTGGAATTCACCTCTGCTCGCTATATTCGCCTGAGGTTCCAGCGGATCCGTACCTTGAATGCTGACTTGATGATGTTTGCTCACAAAGACCCCAGAGAAATAGACCCCATTGTCACAAGAAGAGTAAGTGTTGGGAATAACCCTGGAGCCTGAATGCCACCAGGCCCATCTTCTTAATAGTCGGTTGAGGATCGAGAAAGAAATTGTTCTGTGATTTTTAGGAACATTTATCATTAGAGACTTTAAAACCCAGTACATTCTCCTTTGTTCAAATTCAAGCTCTATGACTTATTAATTACATGGGATTTATCAAGTCCATTGTTTTTCAACTTTAATTTCCTCTTTTGTAAAATGAGAGCATAATATCTTGTTCATAATTTTCTTAAAACATTGCATTAGTTTCTGTCACTTTAGGTGATCTCTATTTTTATAACTGGCTCTGAGATATACTACTTGTCTAAGTACAGGGACTTTGAAACACTTTTGGCCATAACTCACATGAAGAAATATATTTTATATACTTACCATACATATAGCTTATGTTCTTGTGGAAACCGCATTCTAATTTAGTAGGTATAGAACAGGGCTAAGTATGTATTATTTTAAAAAGTTCCAGAGCTGTCAATATTGCTGGTGGAAAGACCAGGATATCTTATCAATTATTCTGGTCTCCATTAATAAATCATGGACTACAATTCTTTTAAAATAAAAAGCCATGCCATGGGGAAAATGATTCCACAATCTGCTTTTTTTTTTTCTTGAATAAAATTAACAGAAACAAGCCAAAGTCTGAAGAGTCTTTTCAACAGATCTTTGACCACCGGAGCTAATGGTGTGTGGTATGTTTTCTTTCAGCACCGAACAAACAGAAATTTGTAAGGCTATTATGAGAAGGATGATCAGAGCAGTTGCTGTTATTAGTTTTGATTCCTCCCAACTCCTCCCTATGGACTCCCTATGGACTCTGGCCATGAATTTGTGTAGTGTCTGTCCACACACATTCAGCTTTAAATCCTAGGGTACACCCTACTCACAAAGAATTGCTGTACAATACACCTGGAGGTGTATGTATGAAAAGTATGTGTATAGGGTGAAATCAAACCTAAGGGCAAAACACTTAAATCTAGAGCATGGCTATCAGACCACAGCCACCAGCAGACCTACTGATAATGCAATGGCTTGTGCCACAGTTCCTCATCATCCTTCACCTGTTTCTTCTCCTTCATATTACCCTCTCCATCATCACAGAATAACTACCAAATTTTAATTATCTCCACACAACATATGATAGTTGTCCTAGTGCCTTTTATTTTTCAAACTTGAAGCAATTTTACTTTGTATTACATTTTACCAGATTGTCAATTGTCAATTGCCTTGTGCATAAGTCATCATTACTTCTTAACACTGTTTGGATTCTTCACAGACTGAAAAAAGAAATCACCTTTAATTTTATTTTTAGAATGAAAAAGCCTGAACAATACTGTTGTGAAATTTATTCTTCTTTGACAAGTACAACAGGGAACATCGCTGAAAAAATTACTGTTCTTTTTTATCATCTTTTGCAGGGCTGAGTGGGGATTGTATTATACATATATTATTTGCAAGGCCTCGTACCTGAGCCATTGGTCAACATATGCATATGCTTTCTGAGAGTGCTCAGGTTCAATGAACACTACCTGCAGATTTAAACATGTGAAAACAGAATATTACATTTCAGCTCTTCATACTCAAAATCAAAGCCATATGTATTTACACTTAAAATACATTTCCTCATTTTAAAAGCATCTACAATAACACTGCACCAGCTTCTAGTGCAACTATCTCCATTTGTATCTTTATCATTAAGCGATGAAGTTAAGTAAAGAGAAAAAATTTTTTTAAGTTACCTAGATTTCTCAACATATTCCAATAATTCAAAGTCTAGATCAAACAAATATCGTAATATTGGAAAGATATTTATAAGATACTATATGCATATAGCAAAAACAAAAGAAGAAGAATCGAAAGAAAACGCTATAGAATAATAAATGAGTTTTAGAACACACAGATAGGTTAAATATGTGAGATATTTTATACTCACTGAAGTTGTGATAAGAGGGCTTTCTTTCACTGAGTGGGTTATTTGGATACCAAATAATAATGTAAAAAAAAAACTCTAGTGATTATAAAACGTTATACACATTAATTAAAATTTCAATTCCGTCCAGCTCTGTAATTATAAATACTTTTTAAATGACTATACTGCAGCTTTGTGCTAATTTCAGATAGAAAAGCAGTTGTAAGAACATTTTAACATAACAAAAAAGCAAGCTTTCTAGACATCAGCCTTTCACTTTGCCCTTTTTTCCCTTTGAAATTCCCTGTGGATCAGATAAGAATTACATTGTTACCAGCATAGTTTCCCTTAAAGGTATTGTTCCATTTCAGATTTATCAAGTAAAACAGGATAATCTGATTCACACTCTGCTTCTCGTGATCACAACTAAAGAGGCTGTTGTAGAGAAATTGTGTGAAACAGCTTTATGAAGAGTTACTGTCCTCAGCCCCAAGGTCAGAACCGCTGTGGCCTGAACACTGCAATGCCCACGGGAAAGAAATCCCCACAGTGGGCATGAGACATAACCTGAAGGCCTTCCTTTCAGGGGCAATGAGTGCCAAGCCAGGACTTACTTCACCTCGGAAAACACAAGAATGCTTCTAAGGAAGCCAGAAAGGCAAAAGTGAAGTTTTACCTAACTGCCCTAATCCTGCTTTCTGCTCTTCCTGTTCTCCCCTTTTTAGCGATGCTGACATTTCTTTCTAATTTTCTTTTTCAGTATTACTACTCCGTCAAGGATATTTCAGTTGGTGGGATGTGCATCTGTTACGGTCATGCCCGGGCTTGTCCGCTTGATCCGGCAACAAATGTATGTATATTTATAGGCCGCTTAGGCAAAATGAAATGCCGCACTGTAAAATGCTTCAAGAGAGGCTTTACTGAAAGGAATTGCTGTGAATGGGTGTCAGGTCCCCACTTAAACGCTTTCACGGGAAGCCTTGCCAGGGTGAAATGGAGCTGGCAGTTAAGATGATAGACTTTGAGTCCAACCGTCATTGCATCAGAAAACAGATTACCTCTCTTCTCCCATAAAGGTTCCAAAGTGGCGTCTGTTTTTTGACGTCTCTCTAGCAATGACAGTCTGACGCACGATTTAGCTTTGTGAGAATGCCTGCCATCAATCTACCTGTCCAATCCTTTAAAATTTTTTAATCAAAAAAATCAGGCAAAGAAATGAAAATTGTGCACAGAGGTAAGCGTAATAGTGTCCCTGTGACAGGAAGCTGATGTGGGGGAGGGCGATAAGAAATTAGGTAGAAGGGAGAATTCGGACAGGCTCGAAAGCTTTGGTGTAGAACTTTTCATCAACGACAATAAACGTGTTAGGTGAACACAGCCTCAAGATGAATGAGCATGTGTTTCTCTCTTGTCATAAACAAACTGGCAAATTCAGAATCATCAACTGTGCAGCACAGGGAAGAGATAAATTGAATTGGAAAATAAGGGGATGTTTATAAGGCCATGCAGCGTTTTTTGTTTTGTTTTTGTTTGGTTGGTTTTTTGCATCTACTAAAACTTCACTACAAGTAACGTTATACCCGAAGTTTGTTTCCTGATTAATGACTTGTACATCACATCACAGGCAGATGGCTAATTTTTCAGGACTAGTTTGAGTGTATCTTATGCGGCGTTATCTATTGGGGTCACTGATGAACAGTGTTTCCCAAGTAGTGAGAACCCCAAAAGCAGCCTTGGAAAGGCTATGAATAGAGACTAGAACACAGGGCACAGAGATAAAAGCCATAGTAACAGAGATTCTAAACTCTTGCCTTTCCTCGGGACCTAGATGCAAAGTGAAGCCTCGCTTCCTGTTTTGTCACTTCTGAGACTTTGAACAGGGCTTTGAAGTAAGACTTAATATTAGGCATGTGCCACGAGAAGAAAGTACCAGGATACTGAAGAAGCAGAACTCGGTCTTCAACTGGGACTCTCTGGTCTCTTCAGAACCCAAACCCAGTGATTCTAACTACAGCAGGGACCAACCACGCTGGTGCAGATTTGTAGTCTCCCCGGCACTGCCACTGTCTCCTGCACACGATGACCCCGATTTTATACTTTAGTGTTTTCCTACACCCACCTTTCAGAGACAGCCCCTCTTCTGTGGTTCTATGCAACACTCAGAAATATGTCCCTCTCCCTTTGCGGCTAGAAATCGCGTTGTGAGTGTGAGCACAATACCTGCGGGGCAAGCTGCGACCGCTGCTGCCCGGGATTCCATCAGAAGCCCTGGAGAGCTGGGACTTTCCTTACCAGGACTGAGTGTGAAGGTATGCTTCTGACCTGACAGGACACCTGTGTCGTTCTCCTAGCTGGGGACACAGAGGACATCATTGAGAGCTAATGTTGGCTAGGCAAACTCATATTCCAGCTATATATTTTAGCTAAAACCATAGCTAGTAAATTTGTCAACCAATTGTCTTACTACCTCAGCTTTCTTGGGTTTTCATCTTAAATTTCTAAATATTTAGCAAATGCTACCAACTTATCATAAATATAAGGATTATGGAAACACAGAAAAAAATTCTGTACACTGTTTGCCATGAAGAAGAACTTGGTACTTTAGTATGAAACACCAACATAAAAAACATGGAGACACATAAACACACATAACCACATCCAAAACATACAAGAAACAGAAATACACATTAAAAACAAATATGCATATATAAAAACACACAGACATGAAAATGCACAAAGCCATAATAAACACACATATAAATGTACAATAAACAAGCACATGCACACAGAACACAGACATAGGCATACAAAGAAACATATAAGCTCAAAGACACAAAAACATGCACAACTACTAACAAATACATATAAAATCACACACAAAGACACAAACAAAAGCACTCAAACACACATAGACAGGAACACAAAAAGAAGCAGACACACAAACATATAAACATATGCAAACAGAAACAGACAACATGAAAACGTAAACAACTGGAAACCCACACACATAAACAGAAATGTAAATGAGCAGAAAGTGAAGCCTAGAGCCTATGGAGATAACTTCTAAACAGAGATATTTGCAGAGTCTGAATTAGCACTCTCAGTCCAGATAATCTCTTACACCCCCAAAATAGCCTTTAAACACTCATCGCCCAATACGAGAGCCCAGTCAAAGGTGAGAGACTAACTTCATGCTAGAACCAGGCTATTCATAGAGAATAAAAGGATTTATGAATCACACTTAGGATGTGCAATGCTGATGCACAGTGGCCAGGAAAGATAGTGGAAGGTGATACGGAGGCCAAGACCTGAAACTTTGTGGGCACAAATCTCACTCTTAAAATTGACATTTAAAATTGCGTGAATTCATGGGATTTCATGTGTTAGTTACATATACACTTTGCATAGTGTTCAATCTTAAATTGTTATCAATTCTTAGTGGTAAAAACATCAAGCCCCCCCCTTCTGCTGTGAACAGGGCAGCATATCATTTTGTAGAAAGCATTATAATTCTGTGAGTGGGACAGCAGACGCTGTTTCTTCTATTTAACTGTAAGTTAGTAAGCAGTGACCGACCTTTGCCCATCTCTCCCTCCCACCCCCTCTTGCCCATTACTATTAATCAACATTTTACGTCTAAATTTAGTGAACTCACACGACTACATTAAACATGTTAAGTGAGGCCATGCTGTATTTGCCTCTTGGTGCCTGGTTTATTACAGTTAACATAACATAACCCAGTTCCATTCATTTGATGGCAAGTGGAATATTTCATCCTTGGTCTTAATAGTATTCCGTTGTGCGCACACTCCACGTTTCTATTCTTCAGTAGACAGACATTGTGGGAAAGCAGTCCAAGACTGGAGTCATGCAAGGATTCTCATTGCTTTTGAAAAAACAAGATGAGAGTCTTGTGACTTCAGAGTCTTCAAAACACAGAATTGTTCTTGGAATATGTTTTCGTGCTTCTCCTCGATGTAGTGAATAGGAGTAAATTTACTTCAGCTGGTTTTTTTGTTTGTTGACTTTTGTTATGGAAAAAAACATGTTTTAGTCATATGCAGTTTGTCTCTATGAAAACATTTCTTACATGATTCTTCTTAACCCTCAGAGTACAAATTGTCAGATGCTCTGAATAATGTCGGCTACTGCATGAGACTTAAGTCTCATTTTTAGGTCCTACTCTCTCAGTTTCATGATGCCAATGAGAGCAGAAAATTGTCATTAGATAGATTCCACGTATTGACTACCCTAAAGAGTGCTTCAGTAAATATGGGAGGGGAGTTATAGCTTTGGCATACTGATTATCAATTGTCAAATACTTTAAATGTAGATTCTTCATAGCAACACTACTATAGAACTACTTATAATAAAGCGGCATCTGTGGTGATTATTTGTTGACCACTTTGGGTAGGTTACTTAGTCTAGGGGTTGTAACCCACCCTGCAGTTCAGTTATTCCAGGGTCACGGAGAGGCACTATCTGGAAGATATGGGCTGAGAGAGAAGAAGGAGGCCATGCTAGGTTTGTCAGAGCCTTCGTTTATTAGAGACATGTTACAGTTTATATAGGATAAGGAGTTTTGGGGGGAGTGGGGAGGAGCCTGGGCTCTAGCCACGTGGTTCACGTTGGTCATGTGGTTCACGTTGGTCACGTGGTTCACGGTGGTCACGTAGGCCAGGAGTTCACAGGTTGACACACCTAGTTCTCTAGATAGTTTGGGATGTGGGGTGGGTTCCGCTAACAGATAGCTCTCTATTAACAGCTAATTTGGGTGTGGGGTAGGCTCTGTCAATAGAACAATTCCTAACACAATTAGGGGTGTGGGGTTCTCTGCAGCCTCCCCAGGGCGATGATTCCTGCAATAATTCTAGGAGGAATCGGCTCCTGACAATTATTAGCACACACTATGCTATAGCTTTTGATGAACAATGAGCACCAAGAAAAAATGAAAAATAGTGAATAGTATGTCAACAAGAGTGCTTACTCTGAATTATTAACTTAGAGTTAAAATGAATGCCAGTTTCTCTTTAAGGAAATGACTAAAAAGTCACTTCCTGAGTTTAGACACTGAATTTAATCAAGTAGTCCACCCAAGTGACCTGAATTCTAGATATAATCTATTTATTTTTACTTATATGCATTGGTGTTTTGCCTGCATGTATGTCTGTGTGCAGGTGTTGGATCCTGTAGTTACAGACAGTTGTGAGTTGCATTGTGGGTGCTGGGAATTGAACATGGGTCCTCTGGAAGAGCCATCAGTATTTGTAACATCTGAGTCATCCCTCCACCTCCTGTCACCTAAATTCTAGAGAATTCTGTTTCTGTAGATTTTCTTAGGGCAAGAAAAGATCCAATATATACTTTTGCAGAACTGTAGACTCAAGCTGGCAGTAAGACAAATTCAGCTGAATTCAATATTAATATTTCAGTGAGCCAGCCTAAACCA
>NC_022030.1:154393-156100 GCF_000317375.1 Microtus ochrogaster
TTTCTATTTTCTTCCAAGCAGTCAAACTTTTACTATAAAGATTGTGTTTGTGTGTTGACTATCCCCTATTCCTTTTAAAGCCTAGAGCATTTTCTGGGTGTGGTACCATCATCTGCTGGATTTCATTAGTCCTTATGAAACCACACCTGACATTTGTTTCTTGTTCCCACTGTGTGTAATCCTTCTTAATTCATTTCCTGGTATAAAGATGTGACTGTGTGAGTTTGAGCCAGGGTTTCACCAAATAGTTTAGGGTAGGCTGAAACTGACTTTGCAGTCCAGTCAAACTCATCTCTCTCGAGTTGCAGTCTCCAGAACTCTGGCTTCTGAGCTTGTCCCAATGCCACTCCCTTCTAGATACCTCTTTTAGGTTTGCTTCTCTCAACAATTGTTCTACATTTTGGAAAACTGCCCTACCTATCAGATTAAGTGCATGGTCTGTGTATGCTCCTTTGTGATAGGAGATGAAGGAAGAGAAAAGATACAGGGTAGGAGGAGGTTGAGAGAGACAGAAACAACATTGTGCAGCCCTGCACTTTACCATTGGTCAGTTCACACAAAATAGTCCCCATCGTCAGAACAGCGGTGTGTTGTCAAGATTCCTCCTTGCTTATCTTGCATGGTTCACTGAGCTTCTCATAGCAACCGACTTTTATTTTGATCCACATTGAGAATATTTTAGGCTACTCATTTTGTTTTGTTGAGACAGGGTTTCATATAACCCAAATGGTGGCTAAACTTACAGTTGAGGATGCTTACGATACTCCTGCCTCCGACTCCCAAATGCTGAGATCTCCAGACCTGATGGGCTATTATTTATTAACTGTATTATTTGGTCTATGTTTTCTTTTTTCTTTCTGAGACCAACTACCAGTGTGATGAGGGGCTTAATGGTTCTCTTCAGGTTGCTGAGGTCTTTATTACCTTTTATTTCTTTTCCGTTTTTCAGATTAAATATAGTTTTTCTTTATCTGACATCATGCCATTGGGTTGACCACACCACTATTCATAATCTAAATTAAACACATCTGATGAATTTGAAAACTTGAGGTTTTGTTTTTTCAGCTGTCTGGAGTTTTTCTTTTCCTGCATTTCTCATATTTGTAAAGTATTTCAGTTGAAATTCTTCATGCATCCCTCATAAACACCATTCTATTAATTATGAGACATATCCACAGTTCCTGCATTTCCTCCTTGTGTGTTAATTTCAATCCTGGGTCTCCATGGGGTCTATTTTTATTGACTTCTCTTTCATAAATGATGATTACATTTTTTCTGTTTTTCTCATGCCTACAAACACACATTCTTACAGTGCATTTGTGGTGATAAAGTACAAACCTCCTGGATCCCATTTTCTTCCTCTGAATATTTTGAATGCATCCTAAGTAGGGTAAACTTGCAGGAGCATAGAGTGGAGGACGAGAGCATTTGATGCTTGAGAGACGGCTGATGGAAAGCTCATGGTGCTTAACTTACACTTCTAAGTTCTTTTAAAACCTGTCTAGTTGGTGCACAGCACTGAAAATTCTACTCAAGTTTCTTTCTTTTCTGTTTAGTTCTTTCCACTGAGCTTCTTGGCATCCTGTGAATAATTGTTTTATGCAGAATCAATCAGTTAAACTGTGAGCAGATGTTAATACACAGGTGTAGATATCTACCCCTCCACAGCATCTCTCCAGTAGATTTTTTCATTCTGTTCTCCAAACA
>NC_022030.1:156539-161927 GCF_000317375.1 Microtus ochrogaster
AAAAAAGAATTTTTAAAATGTGAAAATTTTACAAACACTATCTGGGTAGACATTTACAAAGTTACAAAATTAAGAAATTTGTGTCTGAAAAATTGTTAATTGTTTTTACTGTATTCTTGAAATGTCCTGATGTTTGCAGAGGTATCCTAGAATAGAAGTATTTACATAGCAGGCATGAGGCCTTTGGTCGTACTGAATTTAATTTGATCCTAGATTTATCTACTAAATTCATATATTTGATTTGATTTACATATGTATATTTCACACATAAAATAACAGAATTTACTAAGAGCTAATTAGTAATAATCTAAATTATTTTGAGAGCACTAAATGAATTCATTGTAGAACACATCTGTTTGTCAGTGTCATAGGTTAGAGAATTTCTTTACCAACGATCTGACTCAGGCAACTTTTCCTTATCAGTATCAGACATAATAATTTTCTAGAAGGCTTTGTTTTCCTCCTTCTTGTCATCGCAAACACAAATTAGGTTGTAACAGTCAAAAGTTAACTCAAAGTATCTATAATGTCTTGTAATATTTCACAGAGGATTTTCTTTTCTAAAGTCTGGTGGCTCTTCCCTGTAGAAAGCCCTGCTCTAAAGTCTATTCACAAAAAACTCCTTCTTTTTAAGCTCCAGTTTAAAAGCCACTGTTTCCACAAAATTACTATTTGAATGGAACAGGATAAGTTGTGGCATTTGATCCTAGAGGCTTCTTCCGTGTGTCTGTTTTATTACATTTCTTTAATCAGTGTCTCACAAACCTTTTATTCCCCTAAACTTGTTTAAGGTAGAGAACACGGCTCAGGTCTGCGTTAGGTACAGTGCTAGCTCCATGGGGACATGATTAAAAATGTCTTAAACAAATGATGGTTGTTAAATGGTAGTGAACTTTAGTCATATTTAATTAGATATATAATCAAGTCTAATTTTTACATCATGATTTATATCAACAAAAGAGTTCCCCCTTAAAAATTAAACTAATTATAGACACTTATGAAAGCTGCAGTCTACAGGAGAAAAGTATATTCATGCATGTTCAGTTCCTGGGAAGCTAGTTTAGGGTTTTCGCTTTTAACCTGGCCATCTGGAAAACAAAAGGGAGTGCAGAAGTGTGAGCAGTTTAGATTTGTTTAAGTAAATTAGTCAACAGTTAAAGCTACTACCGATCCTAAGCACTTACTGTATGCCAGGGATCTTGTGAGACACCTTCCATCCGTCCCTCTTCATTTCCCCCACAGAACACCTCTGAAGTAATTGTTATTGTCCTGGTGTCAAAGTGAAGGGTGAGGCCTGAACAAGCAGGCCCCCATGGGATATGGGCTCAACTTCTTCTACTACCAGAATCTGAAAATTTCTTTCCAGGTTATACAGCTTCCTAGAAAGCCAGGTTTCTAATTTAAATTTTTAATTGTGCCCCCTTTGAGCAGTAAATGTAAATTTCTACTTGAATAATTATGACATGATTAGCGTGAAAGTTCTTGAAAAGTAAAAAGGGAGTAAAATTGACATTGCTGATTTTAAACCATGTCATATTAAGACATAGAATAAGCAGTCAGGTTAAGTTATGTGATATATATGAGTATCCCTAACAAATATCATCATTTTGTTATGGTAACAATGCAGTTATTATAAATCATGTAAAAATTTTACTGATTATTGACTCTAAGTAACAAATATCTACATATTGATGGCATCAGATGCTTTATTTTGTGTATCTACTTAGAAAAAATGGATTTAGAAGTCTTCCAATCTGTGTCTAAGATAAATACTGATAATCTTATCAAAACAATTGGTTATGTATTTTTTTTTAAAAAAAAAAACTGTCCTGAATTGTTTTCTGAGATGAAAACACTGGCATTTTTATTACACGTGATTCAAATCATTTCATTTATTTTTCAGGTATCACCAAATTATCCGAGTCCATGCCAGTCATGTCACTGTGATCCGGTCGGCTCCTTAAGTGAAGTCTGTGTCAAGGATGAGAAATTTGCCCGGCGAGGTGAGGACAGTAGGGAGCTGCCGCCCTGATGAAAAGATGGCGGCATGGCAAACACCATCCTTTTCAGAGACTTTTGCAGGAATTGTGTCCACACCGTCAGGATTCTGACATCTAACAGGGTGCTTTCGAGGACCCCATTTTTATTCGCCATAATAATTTATTTTGTGCTATACTATAATGTTTGAAAACCAAAAAAAAGAAATATAAAGGAAAAGAAAGAAAGAAAATAGATCATCTGCTCTGATATATGTATATAGTAACATGGCATTTTATGATAGAGATAAATTCTGAGAAATTTGTCTTAAAATGTTTAGTTGTAGAAATGTCTTAGTCTGCATTATACAAACTAATGATATCACCAGGCAGTATAATCTTATGGGTCCACTATCATGAGGAAAATGATGTTATATGAGTTAGTTGTGTGTGTGTGTGTGTGTGTGTGTGTGTGTGTGTGTCTGAAGGATGTAGGAGGAGCATAAAGAAAGTGTTTATGTATAAAGCATACATATCATACATACTGTTTTTTAAGTCCTATTACTTAGACTGTTCTGCAACTTCCACTGGGTCCAGTGTAGGTGTTTGGCAGTTTCAGTGAGAGATTTGTGTGTGGCATTGAGAAGCAAATAGAGAGATCACATTAAGAGAAGTCGGTGATACCAAGTGTGCTGTGCATGAAGGTCTAGACAGTAGTACTATGAGTTGAAACCCAATGCTCTGAGGAACACATTTCACAATAAACTCTCAACATCAAGCAATCAAATGACAAAATGGTAAAATTCATATTTGGGAGCTAATTTCAGTATATTTGTTCTGGGTAATTTGAGCAGCATCTTTAAAGTAGCAAGTAATGAAGACTGTGTATTTCTGCCCTCACACCTTTGAAATTAAATCCTGCCATCATAAATTCTTTCCTTTTTTAATGACAAGTTAACTACAATTATCAATAGTATTAAGTCACCAATCAAAATTAGTGCATTATTCAAAATGCTATTAGAAATAGAAAAATTAGCCAGGCAGTCATGGCATATACCTTTAATCCTAGTAATCAGGAGGCAGAAAGAGGCAGGCAGATCTCTGTAAGTTCAAAACCAGCTTGGTCTACAAGAATTAGTTCCAGGACAGTCTCCAAAGCTACAGAAAAACCCAGTTTCAAAGAAAAAAAGAAAAGAAATAGAAAAATTAGAAAAAATAAATGTATCATATAGTGGTAGCTTAGAAGCAGAAAAAAATGAAATTTTATAAAGAAACTTTAATATTGCCCCTCCTTTTTTATTTTATATTTTACCTTTACTGGATACTCAAAGGGAACTGAAGGTGTTGACGTTTGAGTCTCCATATGGGTGATGGCTATTGAACCAGGCTCCTCGGGAAGAGCAGCACATATGCTCCTAACCACCAATCCATCTCTCCAACTTCTATAATCAGTATTGTTTTGAAGCAAAAGTCTAACAAATTACTGTATTAATTCTTTATCAATGTAAACTGAATGCTTATGGTGTTACATCTTCCATATTTCATGGCCCTAATTAGTATCTATCCAGCAATTTTGCTTTTCTCCCTCCTTTCCTGACATATACATATGTTCTTTGTGTTTGCTATTTCCAGTTATACTTTACAACTCCTGCGCACATTATGCAAACATACTCTTGATAGTAATAGAGTGTATGCTTGACTTATTTGTGTTTAATATTCATTTTGTTCAGTGACATGACATCTTATTATGATGTATTCTTGCATTTCATTACCCTTTGTTATGGTCTGATGAAGATCATATTTCATTGATTGGCTCTTATTTTGAGGGCTTGTTTCTCGCATTCATTCATTCAAACATGTTTCCTATCTTCATCACCAAAGGCATGAACAACAGACAGCAATCTTCACCTTACTGACCAAAGGTGTTCTTTTGGCTGTATTATCTGTAACGTTTCTCTGTCAAAAGAACAGGGAAATTATAACAACTTTCATATCCCTCCTCCATGTCCGAAATCTGTTCTAATGGATACCTTCTTTTTGAAAGTTAAAAAGAAATATTAATTTGCTGAGAATTTTATACACTGTATGTTTATCACACTCACCCCACTACTTCAATTCCACCCCCATTCAGCCTTTTCTTTAGCAGCACTGTGGGCATAAGGACAAGTACGGTTGTTAACTCGTAAGTGGTCCATCTTTATTCCAAAGGATGTCCCCATCTGTTATGGTGTTCTGGTCAGGCTTGATTGTGTGCTACCAGATATACTCAAGACAAAGCTTATTCTTTCCAGTGTTGTGTCACAAGCTTTAAACTTTATGGAAAGCACCCCTTGGTGTGTGTGTGTGTGTGTGTGTGTGTGTGTGGATACATGTGTGTAGGTAGGGACATGGGTATGGATTTCAGGCATTTATGTGTGAAGTTAAAAGTTAACACAGGTTGTCTTCCTTCACAGCTGTCTACTTTGTCTTTCAAGACTAGGTCTCTCTCCAAACCCAGAGATTATCCATTGATTACACAGACTGGCCATCCATCTCCAGTCATCTGCCTATTTCTGCAAGGCCTAATCCTACTTTCCAGGATGGCTTTGCAAATGTACACTGACCCACTCAACTTCCATGTGGGTTCTAGGAACCGAAACCGATATCCTTGTGCTTGCACGCTCCATTTACCAAACCATCTCTCCAACTTTTATGCCTTATTTTTTTAAAGTCTTTTAAATCTATTTATTTTATGTGTTTTGCTTGCATGCACATATGTGCACTATATGGATGCTTGATACTGGCAGAAGCCATAAGAGCTTGTTGGATCCCCAGAGCTGGAGATACAGATGATTTTTAGTCACCATATTGTGCTTGGAAACAAACCTTGTTCCTCTGCAAGAGCAACAATGTTCTTAATGGTTGAACCATCTCCCCAGTTCCTCTGAGATTATTACTTAGACTCCAGATCCTTTAGTTATAGATTTACTGATGAACAGAAAAAGAAGGCCATATAACTAACATGAGCGGAGCTCAATATGAATTCACAGACCTGGAGGAGAATGTTCAGGACCTGTACGGATCAGCACCAGATCCTTATTGTGTATAATGGCTTTAAGTTTATAGTGTTCTTATGAAATTCCTGGCTGTGAGAAAAGATGTTCTTCTGATTCTGTGCCTTCTCCTGGAGTTCTTTTCCTTCTGTTCATTTGTCTTGTCCAACTTTGATGTGATAGTTTTTGTCTTATCTTATGTATTTTATTTTATTTGATTATACATAAAAATCAATTAATGAATGAATGAAAACCTAGCCACTAGGGTAAAAGCTAGCAACCAAACTGTCACGTACACTTGCTAGGAGAGGGAAAGTCAGTTTTCTCCAAGAGAGTGACACTGGGGACATTAACCACAGCAGTACAGGCCTCATGCACAG
>NC_022030.1:162242-164593 GCF_000317375.1 Microtus ochrogaster
AAAAATTAAATTGTGTGTTTCCTTCACAAGTGCTGATATGCAATGCTTCTTGTGCAGGTTTAGGACCTGGATCTTGTCACTGCAAGCCTGGTTTTGGAGGCCGGAGCTGTGATCGATGTGTGAGGGGATACACTGGCTATCCAGACTGCCAACCTTGCAACTGCAGTGGCTTAGGAAGCACAAACGTGGACCCTTGTGTTGGACCCTGTAGCTGTAAGGTTTGTAGTTTAATCTAGTTGTGTCTCACTGTCGATTCCGAGGACAGCATCACTTGGCTTCTCTGTTATGCCTGCTGCCATTAGGCATGTAAAGCTTCTCCTGTGCATATCTTTTAAGTGCATAACACTCCTGTAGTGTCATTAAATGCTAACCAGGACCACTGCCACCCCTGCATTTATGTAAATTCTACAAATACATAGGCCCCCTTAGTGGTCTATGTCATTTTATAACAAATGATTTTTCTCCCATTGCACAAAAATGTGTGTACAACTTGAAAAGGTAGTTGTTTCAAATTTGTATGTATATACTTTTGCAGCTACTTCTGAAAAGAATTCTGTCAAAGATTTAAAAAAAAAATAATCCCCTGAAGTCTGAGTGGAGATAGGTCTTACAATTCTCACCATATTTGAATTCTTCCATCTAATTACCAAAGTGTAAGAAGGCATCGTTGAGTTGATTAAAGATTCAATGTGTTCTCCCATGGTTACTTTAAGAAAGGCCATTTTCTTTTTGTACATAGTCAGCCAATAGCTCGTCATGTTAACACTAAAGGACATATTACACTGGTAGCATTCACACACATAGGAAACAGAGGCATGTACAAGTCTGAAAAGATGAGACTGATTTACTTCAGCTACAGAAGTCTGTTCCATGCTACTCTGACTAGTGCGTAATTGTTTTAACTGAGTGCATGAGCAATCTTTTAAAATGATGGCATGCCATATTATTACCAACATGAAAGTAATTTTGATATCTTTTATGGAGAATTACAATGCAAGACAGTTAAATTGAGATTTTAATAGCCTTTTCTTTCCTTTACTAATTTATTATGTTTATCTAGGAATATATAATAGTTGATGTGTATTTTGTATATATGCATAAATATTATGTCACAATAAAATATTTTAATATCAATACATATTAGAAAAAGCATTTATAAAATATGTCATATGGTATATTATTCGTATAATTTATGTATGCTTACTATATACAATAACAATAATAAAACTACATACATTTGTTTACATAATAGGAATGTATTATTTTAGAGACTATTGAAGCATTTAGAGACTATTTAATACTATTTATCTTGACGTTGGACCACTTACTGCACACAGTGAACAGAAAGCCATTGTGAAATCTTTCTTGCCTTGAATATAATAAATTTTCTAGATTTAGTGCATTTCATTCCGGTATTATCTGTAATGAAAACTCTCTCCAAGACCAGTACTGGACAGCAGTGATTGAGTGGTGGCTTGCTTCAGGAACCACCTGCCTCTGCCCCCTCCCCCACCTCCATCCCGTGCTGAATGCTGCTGGGACAATCCTACAGCCTCAGTTTTTCTCCATATGCACTGCGAAAGCTCTTGTTTTTTTCCAAAGTGCTGCAGGCATCTTTCATGTTTGTTACTTACTCCAGTGCAGGACAGGTAGAGCTAAGCTTAAGGTGGCAGAGGAACTTCATGAATATGTAGAATACAGGAATTCAAGCAAGAGAAAGGATGCACTTTTAGATACACACTTTTGAAGAAAGGTTGGACATCTGCTATGTTTAAGGAAGGATTGACAAAGGAGAGGGGCAAGGTTCACTTCATTGGTTTCTTTGGGAGATAGAACCAAGAAGGTGGAGACAGCTCTGGTGATTAGCTGTGCTCACAGGGAAAGTTCCTGAAGCTGGATAAATACCAATTCATTAGAAGAGAGACCATAATTCTAATGAGAAAAATGCCACCACAAAGACACTTGATGCTCTAAAGACAACAATGAAATGCTACAATAAGCAGTAATTAAGAAATTATAGAAAAAGTGGAGGGCCTGCTTTTCGTCCCGCCCAGCTCCCACATGGCTAGCTTAGCCCCCGAAATAACAACTCACAAATTGTATTCATTTAAACATTGCTTGGCCCATTATATCTAGCCTCTTCTTGGCTAACTCTCATATCTTGCTTAACTCATATTTAGTAATCTGTCTAGCACCACGAGGTGTGCTTACCGGGAAGATTGTAACCTACATCCATCCTGGGTCAGAGCTTCATCGCATCTGCCCTGGAGAGGAGAGGCATGGCATCTGCCTCACTTCCTCTTCCTCCCAGCATTCTGTTCTGTTTACTCCACCCACCTATGTTCTAACCT